>NW_024882493.1:0-267125 GCF_019059575.1 Amphibalanus amphitrite | reverse complement strand
CCTCCAAAAGAAATGTGCAACATGTTTTGCAGGCGCAGGGTGATGACTGCGCTGGTTGTTGCGAAACAGGCTGGTAGACCCGGCAGTGCAACCGCTTCTACCGGTATGTAGGAACATAATCTGCAGATCGTACTACAGATCACAGGTCACAGACACCGGCGCTAGACCGACGCGCATCCTTCAAACGTCCTTCGCGGCTCCGCAGGCAGGCAACTGGCGTCTCAATCTATAATGGAGAACGGGTTGGATCTGGAATTCTAGACTGTTCTAATGGTGCTGTTTACACACAGCGCTGCATTTTTGTGATTTTTTTCGGAACAAAATAAGACAGCTATCTTCTGTGCTTCTTCGCTATTCATTACTGAATTTGTACATGATGTATTTGTAATGATGTTGAAAAGCGGCCTATATGCTACATGTTTACATTCACTAATAGCGTACGTTCGACTTCGACAGCTATTGAACGAACGCGGCATCACTTCAGGTGCTAGTCGTGCTCAATACAGAAGCTGATAAACATTTCTAAACAAATTTTTAAAACCATACCTATATCTTCCTTCAGATTTGTTCTACCCTGGACACTGAATGGATGGAGGAACTATTTCCGAAAAAATCATAAAATGTGCAAGCCCTCCTTCCCGCGCTTCTTTAGCTATTTGGAGCCGGTTCGACTGCGTTCATTATGACCTGAGCCACTGGGTGTTGGACCCGCCCTGCGCCGCTCGCTGGCCGGTTCCACGCCGGGGGACCCAGCGACGGTATCGGGACGGCTATGACGCAACGGCGACTGGTGGCGCGGCGAGGACCGGTGCGCCGCCCTCGCCGCACTGCGCCGCATTCGTCGACGGCGCGCCGTCCCGGTCTGGCACCGACACGTCACCGTTTGAGGACTGAGGACGTGGCACTGAGGGAGGGGATGAGTTTATAGGGCGTCACCCGTCAGAGGTGACGGACGGTTCGGTGGTGCGGTCAGGGTCACCCGGAGCAGAGGGTCTAACTAAGGGGCGAGTCTGAGGGAAGGTTTAGGGTCTACATTTTTATGAGGGGACCTTAAGGCGATCCTTGATCCTTGAAAGCCCACGTGTTATAGTCGGTGCTATTTTGGTTACGTGCATGAGCTCTACGATCGTGGTATATTGTTTTCTTTTTTCATCTTCTGTGACGTAGGTAATTCTTTTTCTTATCTTTCACGATAGCCTGCATGCCACTAATTGTTGAAGATAAACAAGCCTTTCGTAGATTACAATATGGGAGGATGTCTGTAGATGGCAACGAGTGCATGTCGGTACAAGGAAAAGATGAATAGTGGATACCGTGGCATTCGGTGCACATATGCAACAGAGCTTGTGGTGCCCAAAATGGCTAATGGGCACTGTTCTTCGGGACACACTGCAATGATATAGCATAGACTAGGTGGCTTCATGGGTTTCTGCTTTGCAGCTATCAAACCTGGGAGATGGTGTAGTGTGCAGTAGTTTCCCGACCACAATGGTCAGTCCGTGCAATAGCTGTTGTCTTATGAGGCTGACATGTGGCTGCTATGGAGAGCGCAGCCCTGCACTAACGACCCCATATTTATCGTTATGTTTAGCTGAAATGATAAGCCTGATTTGTCATGTAGCGTAACGCTCTTGACAGGATAAGCGATTCCGACACAGACATTGAAGCTGCAGCAAACATGTTTGTCCCTTTGTTCCAGCTTTTGAGGCCCCAACATGTCTCTGATAAATGCTGCCTCCTGGAATTTTCATTGTAAAGGCCAGAAAAAACAACGGTTTATTTAAAACGACTCAGGTAGTGATACTTGAAAAAAAATCAGTATCCACAAAAGTACATAAGGCACCTCATGGCTCATGCCATCAATAAATTAACTGTATTTTGACGAACTCTTCCATCCCTGACAGGACGCTATCCACGAGATTGGACTGCTGAGGCCAACTCAAAGTCCCCTGAACACGGTTACGTCAGTCTCATTACGTCATTCATCCATCATTTTAGGCCTTACAAAACTTCTTCAGCTATGCTCCGTGGGAAAAAGTTGGCTAACGTTTCCACCCCCAGCTCGATTTAATCATGTCCTTTGTACGTATACCCATACATATAGCGGGAATCACAAAAGATAAATGAACTTCGTTCGTCCGTTTACGCTGGATTGTAGCTCATGTATGGTTTACGCAGTTATGACTTACAGGTATAGGTATGGTGTATATCCGACATCGAAAGAAAATGTTGCAGTGGTCAGGATGACGAGTTATGTCCCTCGTATGCAAACATGTAGCGCTGCAAGTGGCACTGGAAGACTACATATGATTTTATTATGAGCTTCAATAATTACTTTTATACACAACGCCAAGAAAATGTAAATTCTCAGAACAATCATTGGCTCGTATTTCATATGATGCATTGCACTGAATCCCATGAATTGCGTCCAAAAACACCGCTTATTATAGACTATTCCACGAGGCTTTGGGAGCAACACACTTCACCACTTCATAAAGTCAGAGAATTGCATCCCTAAAACAAACAGACGCCTACTGGAATGTTTTCCTGGGACAGTCCCGGTTCGGTGTCGGTCCGTCCGTTGATACGAGCTCGTGTTTGCTGAGCGGATTACCCGAATACGCCGCGGACAGTCCGCCCGCACAATTCCAGCTATAGCGTCCAAACAGCGGCGCTGTTCCAGCTGCCGCGGCGGCATCGGAACGACGAATGGCCTCCGGTCTAGACATGGTGGGCACAGTGGGGTGTGGCAGCTCCTCCGGCCCCATTCCACCGCCGCCGCCACCGGCCCGGGCCGGGCCGGATGACTCATCGTGTCGTCATCAGGAGACCGGCCGGTCGTTACTGAGAATTCGGGAGGGTTTTAGTGTCATCAACATGAGAGCTGGGAGCCGGTCTATGACATAAGTCGAGGAACACGTCGCTGGTTGTGAGTTGTGGATTTTGTGGTTTTAAATACTTCAGGACCAGAATGCCGCGCCTTACGCTGAAACGTTTTTCTTAGCTTTATGTGGTCGTAACCCGTACTTTTTGTAGTGCTTATGTAACTATGCTGGAAGATAGCTAAGAATCAATGCTTTTCACGCTGATGGAAGTTTTAAAAGCTGAGTTCTTATGACATAATCCAAACTAGAGGTTATTTACCTAGGCACATACAGATTAGTGCAATATAAAAACATCTTCCTTATAAATCACAATTGAATGCAGGGAAAGTAGCTCAATTGCTTCACCACAGAGAGGCTGCGGTTCCACTAAATCATGTCGCCACATCTATTGGAGCTATCTCAAGCTCCAAAGCTCCGGGAAATACGTTTACACAGTGCAGGCGTCCTCTTGAATCAATAAATCTAATCTGGGTGACGACACACTGTAACATCATAGAACACAGGCCATTGTTGATGCGATACAGATAGCATGTCAAATGGCATTTTCAGATACAGCAGGAAGTTCATTCTCCTCCAACTCGGCATTAACGATTAGGGCAACTTCTCATGCACCCGCATTATCAAAATTCCGGTACTCAATCTACAAGCAATGGTATATTTTAAAAAGTACTATGGATTTTCATTTCAGACTGAATATTTATCATAGCCCACAGCCATTGAAACTTCGTTTTTTTTTTCTTCAAAGTCGTTCGAAAGCGCGGCGAAACCGTAAAGCGGGCGAAAAAAATGACAAAAGACGATAGACTGACTCACTCCGTGCGGTGTGTGCGTTATTGCAGCTTGATCTTTTTTGGACTTTGATAATGTGGACATCACAAAAGAAAAAAGTAACCAGTAGCCACCTTATTGCGTTCAGCCTCAGGCGCGATTCAGTTCCGAATGTCTTTTCTTTCCATCTGTGTGATAATTGGTGTTCCGCACAAGCTTTTAGGGTTTCAAGGCTCCCCAAACATTGTGATGTGAGCTCCCTTTGCATGTGATCGATTTGCCGGAGACCAGACCACATCCATTTCGTGAGACATCCAAGGCCAGTTTGTCGGAGCGCTTATCAGGCCCACGCACGATTCCGGGTATTTTGGTGGGGCACTGTGAACCGTGACGCATCTCCCCCATTTCGTGTAACCCTGAATCAGTGCCACTGCTATATCTTATACCGTCTGCTGGCGGATCCACTTCCTCTGCAGAACAGAAACTGTGACACTGTGCGTCCGGCATAAAAACAGCAGCTTGTGCGGGAAGAAGGTCAAAAAATTACATAGCCCCTGTCGAAAAATGCAGCAACCTGGCTGGGATCAATCGAAAAGTCAACAACTTGAGCGAAATTGATTCGCTTGAATGTAAACACGCGCGATGCAATGATATCGTGGATTTGCATTGGTCCACCACGGTCATATATGAGCTTATATCGTCAACAGCGGGCTCGCCGGGGACTCCTGCACCTGTGCGATTGTAAGAACCGACTCACAATCATCCACCCATATCGTCAGCAAATAAAGGGCATCAAATATCGTACAGCACATATCCACTGTCAGCAAACAAGCTAAGCCGCGCCCTGGTGGTCGCTCGGCGACAGATCATGATAGTGTCCACTGGCACTGAGGGCTCCGTGGACTTCCATCATGCTCTGTCGACCGATATCAGGTGCCACGTCATCGGGCTCACATGACGTCACCACAGTGCGCGCGTACGGCGTTCGGGCTGCGTCTCGGGGCGGTCGAACCCGACGAGCGGGTGGGAGTCTCTGAGCCGCTGATTCAGGGCGTGGGGGGGGGGGTCGCGGGCGGATACAGACCCCCCTCCCACACACACTGTCGTACTGACGCACCGAGGGCGGTTTCGGAGAACCGTCACGAAATGAGTGTGACACGTGACTCAGGAGTGACTGTGGCGAGCGCGTGAGCCGGCTGGTACATCAGAACTCGGAGCGTGCGGTCACATACGGGGAATGTGAGCGCGGTTTGCGGTGTCGAGTCGCGATGAGATGGTGTTCTGCCGTCGCGTCGGTCTGAGCTCCCTACCCATCCTACCACTTCAGCTCCCTTGGCTGCCCTCAGCGGTAGCCTGCGCGGTCCCATTCGAATTCCACGCTTTTTCCATGGCTTGTTGGAGTTTGTCGGAAAGTCTTGGGTGGGAGGACAGCCAGAAGGGCAATTAGCATGTTATTTCTGGGCACCTTGATTCAAAATATTCGCGTTTCCAGCATATTGCTTCCGTTCTTAAAGGAAAAGGGCCACCTTCGTGAAATATGAAGATATCGTTGTTTTTTCATTTTGACATTATTATTTTTCATTTTCTTTTTAAAACTGGTGCCAGAAGTGCACAATTCGCGAAAAAGTATTTAAAACTATTTAACATATTGGTACTATGTTGATACTCTCTACGGCACCTACTGTATGATGGCATAGCGATGACGTCACACTCAAGCCAATCAGCGTTCAGAAGACAGACTCGTCGGATTGTGTCAGATAAGCTGATTGGTTAGAGCTGAGCTGGTTGGAGCTGATTGGTAAAAAACCAAAGCCTCGCCGCGGGTGGCTGTATTGTCGGATAAGAACGCATTCCTGGGATAAGGACGGCGGGCCAGGACGCATTCCTGGCGTATTTTCTTTTAAAATTGCCGATAACCACGAATGGAGGCCGAAATCGGCCGTAAGGAGGTAAACGGTTAGGTTTTCGGACACGGGCTACAAGATGGCTATCTCAGTTTAAATCTCCATGTTAAAGGTGGCCCTTTTCCTTTAAATATAACGCGATTTAATTAAGTTACAAAGGCTTGGATGGAAATCGGTACAATAATGGTTACGTATAGGTATGGATTAAAATGATTTGTGTAAATAAGTCAGAGATACAAAGAAATGTTCACAATATTGCAATGTAAAAAGGATCAGAGAATGTCGGACATGTAAATTACAAACAAATTTCGGACTTTTCAAAAATATTTCTGACTTTAGCTCAGGCACAAATTCGAAAATGACATTCTGAAAAAGTTGACAACTATCCTCAGCATTCTTTCCTCAGGTCTCGACATGTCTGCCTGTCTGACTGAGGGGTCTCCTGGCAGGCTTCCAGCTCGCACAGAGCCCGCGCACTGAGAAGCCGCTGAAAGCCTAGAGCTTGGCAGCTCTTCCTGTGGCGCCAGGTGGCGTGATCGGGTAGCTGTGGAGCTTCTCTTCGACTACGCTACGAGACACACCAGCTAGTGAAGAAAAAACGAAAGGACAGGGAAGTCAGGTGAAGCCATGGTGGGTTCTCAGCGCCGTGCCAGGTCTTAGGGGTGGATGACCTCACCGTCGATAGGTCATCGGGAATGGGGCGGGGTCGTGGGTGGAGCCAGACGGCCCCCAGGGAGGGGTCAGGGGGGGTACGTCAGGTGCCAGCCGGTGGGCGGCGGCAGGCTTCGCCCCCCCCCCCCCCCCTAGTGGGACGTGGTACTGACTCATTCCGCCACGTCGGTGTAACCGTGCGGTCATCGAGCGGTGACTCGCCGGGGATCGAAATGACTCCGGCTGGTTATGCGTCAGAGGTCATCGTGTGCTGGCTGCTCGCAATTCAATACATTACGCATACGCGTCGATTGTCGAAAATAAATTCAAGCTATTACAAAAACTGTTCGGATGACCTCCCGAATAAACAATGCCGAATAGAATAGCGCCTCTCTCTCTCTCTCTCTCTCTCTCTCTCTCTCTCTCTCTCTCTCTCTCTCTCTCTCTCTCTCTCTCTCTCTCTCTCTCTCTCTCTCTCTCTCTCTCTCTCTCTCTCTCTCTCTCTCTCTCTCTCTCTCTCTCTCTCTCTTCCCCCCTCTCACTCTCTCTTCCTCTTTCCCCTCTCAAGGAAGTCAAACTGGCTGATTTAGCACGTTGGCAAGCTACTCGCAGAACCAGCTACAAGCTCACATCTGTTACACTAGGTCAGGTAGGGACACGGTCCGCCGAACCTTACAACACGCATTGCACAACTGTAACGAATTGTGTTTGTTCTGCAGAAACTGCAAAGAGCAGCACCGTAACATTGTTCTACATTATATCGCCACTCGCCAGAGCGAACCCCTGCGTTGGTGCAGCTGCAGCGATTTGTAAGGATCAATGCGCCAATTTCTACGAGTAAGAATATATTCACAAAGTTTTATTCAGGATTGCAACCGTTGCGTAGGTTGCATCACACAAATCACCAGGCACTCGCAGCGATCGGTGCAACAATCACCAGTGCAGTATACTCAGCACCACTAGCCATAGCGGTTCACTCCTCTGCACCGCTGCAGCCACGGCTCATGGGTCACGGGTCACGAGAGGTCAGATCAAAAGCCACCGCGCGGAACGATGTCACAAGAAGGGTTGCGGGTGGTGGGTTGGTAAGTGGGTAGCCTTGGCGAGCTTTCTCGATGGTTCGCACATTTTATGCATCTGGCGCAGAATAGTGAAAATGGCGCATAACTTATCGATAAGGCAGTGAGTTGAGACGAATAAATATACTACATGTTTCAAAACACAACTCTAATTAAACACAAGGTCTGTCATAGGTATCCAATGCATGTCAGTGGATGACCAGAATTCCTCTTGCCAAACGAACAGACCGCAAGTATTCGTGGCGCCTGGCGATATACGGCGAAACACCATCACGCACACAATTCCCGCTTACCATCGCTTCGCATACCGACTACTAAGACGTGGTGCAGCGATCTCGACGGGCAGGATGTGACGGAGGGCGACGGAGTTTCCCGTAGTTCCGCCACTGCGCTTCCGGTGCGGAACTCAGGCCCTTCCTACAGGGTCTTTCATAATGAATGTTACTTTTGAACATTTAGTTAGGAGCTCTTAATTTATCACTTCCGCGTGAATGTTTATATGCATATTGTTGCAAATTGATTAGGGTTTTGTCCCCAAATATAAAAAAAATTCACAACGCCAATTTTCCTTCACGGAAAAGCCGAGTATGTCGACACCACTAAAATGCATTACGGATTACGGTCGACGGACAAGTCTTCATCCATTGGCTCTCCCCTGGGTCAACACTGAACGGGATGGCTTACCTCAGGCTGCTCAAGGAATGCTTCTGCCTCAGGTCAGGGACAAGGTTCACAGAGACGGCCTGTGGTTCCAGCAGGATGGTGCCACAGTGCACACCACGGCAGCTGTTGCGCCAGTGGCTGATCGAGAATTTTGAAGAGCGCGTTATCAGCCGCCTCACCGAGCGACCATGGCCACCACGGAGTCCTGACCTCTCCCCGCTGGACTACTGGTTTTGGGGAGTCGCATTGGCAGATCTGAGACAAAACCCTCCTGCAGCCATCCACTGCGAACCACAGTGGAGAGGTTTGCTGGAAGCCTGGACCCAGACGTTGTGAGGCGCGGGGTGCGACACCTTCGTCAGAGGGCCGAAACGTGTGCCTTAATTAAGGGCGATACAGTGGAAAATTCCTGAGAAGCATTAAAATGAAAGTTGTGTGTGCAAAAACGGTAATGTGTTTCTGTCACATGTGATGGTACATATTACATGAGGAACATATATGTCCTGAGAAATAGCTCTTTCAAAAGTAACATTCATTATGAAAGACCCTGTACGTATCAATGACGCGAATATTGCGGGGAAAAAACTCCAAAATTGAATTTCAAGTGTGTGTGCGATAACAGTTCTGCGTCACATATCGCGTGTAGCTATGAAGTATTTACTCATATGTAGGTCACCACCAAAGACATCATAGCATGTTAGTGCAGTGTTTTATGACACAAATTTTTTGGCTCACTGAACTGGTATCTGTCTAAAATAAATGACCCAGTGATTGGTGCCAGAAATCAAAAGTCGTAATATCTGCGTCAGTATATGCTCTTTTGGTCCGTCTCTCAATTTTTACTAGAGTTGTTTGCATCAAAAGTACCAACGGCTTCATATATAACGGCCAGTGACGATTGAGGAAAACGATGTATCAATGCTGGCGCGTGGCTCCGGTTGCATTCCAATGTCTCGATATGGTAAACACAGAGTGGGGCAGCACTTATGCACTGTGATCCTTAGATAGTGAATTCCCATGACGATCTGTTGATTGTAAGAAAAGAATGCCTACTGCCAATAAAAATTAGTACCTACTACCTACCTTCAACTATAGACCTTCCTTGAAAGCCATTATCTATTGGTTGGTTTGGTCTTAACCCTATTAGTGGCAGGCTCCTGGCTACCCCATATTAGTGGCAGGGGGGGCTGTTTACGATCCCCCCCTTGATATCTCAAGATCTAACGGGCCGATTTTCAAAATTCAAACGGCATTCGATTTTGCTCAACGAGATCTACATTTCTAAAAAAAAATAAAATTAAAAAATGTCAATAGGGGGGTACAGGGGGGTAAAAAAGGGCAAATTGTAGATACATTTTAGACTGTTTATCACGGCCAGGTTTCTGAACCAATCTTAACCCGCGCCCTGGTGTGGGTCTGAGCCACCTTCGCCCTGGTGGGGGGGGGGCCAAAATGACCCCCCCCCCGTCTAACTCGAAAACGAAGAGGGCTAGGAAGACGCGGAAAAAAGCAAACGAAAGCCCATAACAAGTACGTTCGAAAGTATTTCGGTCATTTTTTCGCTAAGGTCAATATTGAGGTCGCTAGAGGTCATCATAGGTCAAATTTCAGTGTTTTCGGTGTTGCCGGACATATTCCGCTGTAGCTCGGAAACTAGAAGAGCTAGAGAGCCGCGGAAAAAAGCAATCGATAGCTCTTTTCAAGCTCTTTCGCCAAGGTTCGTCAGATTTGACCTCAGCTCAACGGTTTGGCCTACAGAGGTCATGCAAGGTCAACTTGGCAAATTTCGTTGAAAATGTTTTTAACTATAGCATGCATTCACGAGAAAATAGAGAAACGATTCATGCACCATCGTGCTTGGCTCGTCGAGACGCGTCGAATGATATATAGTTTGACCTCGAAAGGTCATTTTGAAAATTTGACCTCAGGTCAAGGTCATGACCTTACCGAAATAGGTCATGCTGCATATCATTCGATCCGCATTGACGAGACAAACACGATAAACGTCGAACGGAGTCTCTATCTCTATTCAATAACAAGTAAGTGCAGAAAAACCGCTGGTGACCTCTGGTGACCAGGGAGATGACCTAGCGTGACCTCAGCGAGGTCACAAGCAAATGGTTTCACATGGGCTGTGATTTGCTGACCCAAGACACTTCAATAACGAAATATAGGAACAATCACGCCCGATTTAGCTGAAAAACAACTACTTTTCGATTCTCCCATTGACTTATAATGGGGAGCAGCGATGACCTGACCTGACCTTAGGTCACATTTATAAAAAATCCGAGATAGCCATTTTGTAGAGCTGGGTGACATCTTCAAGTACTGTAAATTTTACATCGATCGGATAAAAGCTGTGCCTTTGAGAGAGCTTTGAACTTTTTTAGAGGTGGTGTCAGTTTTGGTGACCTTGTGACCTGACCTGACCTGACCCGAACCCCCAAAAAAAGGACATGATGTAAAAATGTTGAATAAACAGCTATACAAAGTTGCAGGGCGCTAACTCAAGTGGTTTCTGAGTTATCGCTGAAAAACCACAGGGGGGGGCCAAAATGGCCCCCCCCCCCCCCCACCAGGGCGAAGGTTAACGCAACTTTTGCCGATCGATAGAGAATGAACCAGGAATTCACATGGATCCTAAAAATATGCATTTTTAAAAATCATAGGCGGATACAGATCATTGAGATTGGAGGTACACAAAAAGTATAGTAAATAAGGTTTTTGTTGGTACTGTTTCTAAAAAGGGTGGCAATGGTCTTGTTATGTTACAATTTTCTTATGAGAGAACGACTAAAATTGTATTGGTCATGCATAGGCGGTGTCAGGGCACCTATGTTGGGAGGTAAAAAATAACCCCCCTTTTTGGACGCCTGGATCCGCCTATTATAGCAAAAACGTGTCAAAAGAGGATGCGCAATAACTTTGTATATGTTATCACATGATACCTTTCATTCACTGTTCGTAAAACTGGTGCAGCATCGTGATCTTCGCCCAAATGACTCGCTTCACGAATAGGACCCCCCAATTTCCAGTGCTCTGGAGCCGCCCCTGGTAAAGTTATGAACTTGAAATTTTCAGGGAATGTGCCCAATTTAGTTTTGGGAAAAGTCAGAAAATTTCAGCATCGTAGCTTCAGCGGTTTCGGAGATATTCCCGAAAAACCTGAGGGGTGGATAAAAACAACCCCCCTGCCACTAATAGGGTTAACCCTCGCCCATGTAGGGGGGTTGGTGCAACCCCCCCCCCCTGAGGTTTTTCAGAAATAGTGCAAAAACGGCGGCGCGCAGCGCCGCCAAATTTTGGGTACCTTATGGGGCAAACCTTGCGCATCTTTTGATAAAAAAAAATTGACCGAGTCATGTCAGGTCACGGAGTTATGACGTCACAAAGGGAACAGCCTCCGGCCGGATTTTCACAAACTGAGTGCCAACGCCCGAGGTTTCCTGCCGGTGGTACGGAGATCGGTTGATGGATCGTGATGAAACTTCCCATGCATGTTGGGGCAAGTATTGGCTATCATATGGTATAAGAAACTTGACCGGGTCAGGTCAGGTCACGGAGCTATGACGTCACAAGAGGAACAGCGTCCGGTACTATTTTTGAAAAGCGCCCTGAACCACTATTTTGCTAATTCTTGTCACCTCAATGGGAATATGCAGCAATAGCTTCTATAGGGAGCAAATGGACCTCCCAAATCCAAAAATACAACCAGATTTCAAAAAATTTAAATTTTGATTTTTCGAATTTCTGCCGCCGACTGTGACCTTGCCGACTTCCGGCGCTCCCAACGCGCCATTTTTAGAGCTAGGGAAACGAAATACATACCAAACGATAGAGAATTGATCAAGGAACATGATAGTGAAGGTTTCAAGTCGATATCTCCCACCGTTTTGCCGCAATCGCCGCCGAAAGTTGAAAAAAAATCTATTTTTCCGAAAATTTGACCTTTGACCGGTCAAAAGTAGGTCAAATGTTAACCTAGGACAAAAAAATATACCACCAATCGCGAGATCTCGGCGAGAGCAATCCGTTGGTCTTTTCCGCTAAGCTCTACGACGCTCCGTTTTCAAACGCCAAGGGGGGGGGTCGCACCAACCCCCCCTCTGCATGGGCGAAGGTGGCAGATCGCCGTTTACGGGCGAGGGTTAAAGCAATATTTGGCTACATATAATATTGGGTATAAGGTATACCAATGAAAACGTTTCAAATCTCCGTCCAGTGTTCCAACAGTGAAGCTCAGCATTACAGTAATATTGAAATAACTGAGTAAATCAGCCACATGCATGCACTGTTGCAGTGATTGGCCTTCAACACGGCCTTCAATTGACCCTGGCTGGGGCTGTCCATAGTAGGGATACCCTGGCCCGTACTATACGATACCTACACTCCGCATTGGGAAACCCTTTGGGAAACCCCATGCTCCTGGCTACAGCTATCCTGTGGGGGGCCGCTTATAATGCGGGCTGATTGTGGCCTGTTGCATAAACGTATTTGGCACACTGCCAGGAATTGGATGTAGAATGGTTTCGAGCTGAATATCGATTATGCTAGTCCTCGGGGCATTGCTGAAAATTATAAACATTTAACTGTCATCGTAAACCAGACGGTTGATGAGATTGCACCTCTTTCAACGCATCGTGGAATTTACGTCCACAGAAACTTGACTGTAAGTAGACCCTATGCGAAAGCTAAAAAGGTTTTAGATCCGCATAGACCTAGGGTATTCTCCCGGATGTTGCAGAGCGTTTTTGCCAGGGCTATGAAATTAATGAGTCACCATTTCATTTTCATATTCTCCGAACGATTGACACAATGATCATAAATGCATGGCCTCAGGTAAACAGCGGGTAGATCTCTAACTTTTCCGTAATTGGCACAATACAATCGTGAGTAGGAACGTGCTGTGAACAATACACGAAGCCAATAATCAATTTTTATATGCTCGTACGTTAGGCATATTGTGAACACAGTACAACTGTTGCGATTCCAAATTAAAGAAGGTATAAATACACCAGGCGGATGTATTTCTGATCAACAAAACCCAGACAAACAAGATGATCACTTGCCAAAAACCCCGGCTATAAGGGACTCTACCGGGTGGCCCAGAAAAAACGTTCCCAACTTTAAGTCAATATTCCTCAGAAACTGATAAAGATACAACTTTGAAACTTCGACGAGTCAATGCGGCACATATGTTCAGCAAATGGTGTGATTTTCATGCTATTCGGTAAATTACGTTTTGAACGGTTCGTGTTTCAAGCATGCCATGTAAAAATTACTTTTTTGCTCCGATGTTTACTAAAAAATGTGAGTGAACGGGTTGCTTCGAGCAGGAAACTTTCACCTTCGCACTTTCACCCCGGCACCGCGGCCTACAGCCAGGACTGCCACTGGCAGCTAGTCTCATTGATAGTGCGGGCCTTAGGATTACACATTCCCTCAGGCAACCACGATGGCTCTGTGCCAGCGGCAACATTATCGGAAGAAGTTTCCAGTGTTCTAACCATCTTGTGGCTCAAATGCTTTCCTGGCTGACATCCGTGGGAAAAGGTAGCTTTTCAACCAGTTTTTTTTTTTTGTCATCTGCTGGCTTTGTTGTTTTTCATGAGTTTTTCTGTGGTCTTCTGGTACAGGAACCAGTCTGCTTTAGTTTGTTATCCTTATCCGGTCGATTTACTGTTTGATCTACTGAAAGGAGGGTAATCAGCAGCAGTCCATGTACCACGCCACTCCTGCTCGAAACATGATTTGGTGTTGAAACGAATGGCATCCATGAGCACCATTTTGGCTCAGTATTTGAATATTTGGCACATAATTGATACAAAAATATTTAAAATAAGAACATACGTGCTGGTTTCATTCACGTGCTCTAATTTTCTATTCTTTTTTATAACATGGAACGTCTAACCCAATCACCACTATCGTTCCACATCGGCAAAAAAAGCAAAAACGTCTTGCTTAATTGAACTCAAGATTGTCAGCTTGAAAATGATGGTACAGTGTTATAATTTGGCATACCAATGCGCAAAGAAATGACGCAACCTTGATGAAAATTTTGGCTCGTTATTTGCACTCGAATTTGAGATATAAGCCTCCAAAGTTCGGAACGTTTTTTCTGGGCCACCCGGTATATGAACAGCGACCAATCGCAACTGGCGGAGAAATAAGCTAGTGAATCTCGAGAGACGCTCGAGGAAACCCAAGAAAATACCACCCTTGAATGGGTTGACAGCCGTGTGAAATAGCGACCTTGCAAGGCACGCTCAAATGTTACGAACAGCTCCGTGAATATGCTCGCCGAACAGGCCGCTCAGACTAGTAAGGCTTACATATTCACGGCGCTGTGCTATCGGTGGTTGGGGCCAAAAAGCGAATGAGGAACGAGCCGGACAGACTCAGTCCCAGAGTTAGACCCTCGAATGTATATGCGTCGCCGAGTAAGCCGACAGCAAGCCTCTCAGACGAGTCTGCCGACGTCCCCAGCAAACGCATATAACATTCGAGGTCCCAACGCACCAGCCGCGACAACAGACATTGCCCGACTGCCCTCCGCCGGCGCGCCCTCACCCTGCCTCACCCGACCTCACCTCACAATCACGTGGTCAGCAGCCGACCAATCACTGCACGAGTCCGCGCCGCACAGCCCCGCTCCAGCGAGAAATGCTGTGCCGCAATACAGCGGCCGCGCGTCGGCCGAGGAGAAACACGGGCGGCCGAGCCGACACAAGCGGGGGAAAAGACGATAACTAAATTGACTGAGTTCTAACATACTCCCCACCAAAATGGGGCTTGCCCCATTTTCATAACTAAGTCCGCTTTAGCACATCACCGGCGCACCACTCTCATGACTGTCCCGCGCAGACCGCCGTCATAGAACTGGAGGCCGCCGGCCGTGGCCGCGTCTGTGTCCGCGCCGCCCGAGCGTCCCCCTCGTCGTCGTCGTCGAAGTGCCTGCCGATGATGAGGACGGCTCGTCCTCGTACGTCTGCAGCGACTCGATGCGGTCCAGGCCGCCGCACTCATCCGCCTGGAGAGCCACGGTGCCCTCCCGGTCCACCTGCTCGGCGCACCTCAGCACGTTCGACAGCGCGTCCGGGAAGACCATGATGAGGTTGGCGACCTCGACGGCCAGCAGGTCACAGCGAGGCTCGGCGGCGCCCAGTCGGCACAGCTCCGCCACCAGCTCCTGGGAGCCGCCCGACGTCAGGTTCAGGATCACCATCACCCGGACGGCCTCCCGCTGCGACCGGTAGTCGTCCTTCTGAAGCATCTCCAGGACGTCAACGGTGACACTAAAAAGACAAGAAAGATTCGTGAGTAGCGAGAACAGCAGATCGCATAATCCAGCGGCAATATGGCGCTGCCAAGCTGCCATGCACTCAGCCGACAGACTGAGTTTGCCATCCTGCTACCGCCTATGTTGTCTTCCTGCGACCAAATAATCTAAACACTTAACTAAGCTTATCCTACAGTTAACCTACTATGCTTCTCAGACCCCACGAATCACTGCCAAAAGCCTCCCCACCATGGGACAGCCTCGGGGATGAACCTCACTGGGGCGCGTTGCGGTGGGTTCACCCTCGACGGCGCCACCGATGCCACCGCCAGATCCCGCCGGGGTGCTTCCTCTGCACCGACGGGATGGGTCGGGGGCCGACGATCGAGGGCGCCTCACGGCACCACGACGGCCGGGAGCGGCGGCCATATGTCGGCCTCTCGTCAGAGCCCCAAATCGGGGGCGGCTCGTGGAGCTTCTCACTCCACATCAGTTGTGAGTTGGAGCGAGAGTTGTTCAGCTCGGTATCACCGATGCCAGTTGGGCTCGCGTCCAGGTCGGCAGCATTGTGCCGACTTGGAACGCACTGGCTCATGTGGGGACCATCACTGTCTCCACCTTTCAGCCCATAGTCAAAACTAGTATTGATGGCTCTCAGCCCATCAGCCTCCAACTGATCTTGTAGGACGACCTGATGCACGTCATCAGCCGCTACGAGGACGTCAACCTCACCGCCCCGGAAATCATCAGCCGTCTGGATCTCAGACGGCAACCGCGGCGGCTGAGCAGTTGGGGGTGGTGAGCACAGCACGTCTGTGCTCCTCATGTCAAGTTTGGAGGCGTGAGAATTCTCCAACAAGGGGACCGCATGTCGGTTTCCGACCACTGGGACCTGCAGCCACAACAGCAGAGGTCTGCAAGAAGCTCTTTTCTGTAGAGCTGACATTGTATCGGTGACGGCTGGGCAGCTCAACACCGTGCGTCTGAGCCTCTGCACAAGTGTCCGAAGCAGAAGGCCCGGTGGGCGAGAGTGGCTCAGCCTCAGGCCTCAACTCGGAGGCTGAAGAGGACGAGCGCTGTGCCCAAAGCTCTGCATCATGCAGCAGCGAGTGATGCTGGCGGCCACACTCAGCACACAGGCTGCCCAAACACTCTCTGGCCATGTGCTCAGCGTCGAGGCATCTGAAGCACACTCTCCAGGGTTGGACGAGCTTCCAGCGATCCTCCACTGTCATTTCAAGGAAGCTCTGACAGTGGTCGAGCTTATGGTGACCCTGCCCACACGCGCACTCATTATACGACCTTGATGGCGGCCGTGACGGAGCTTTGTGCGTTTTGTGCAAATCACGCTGGGCATTCAAGTTGGTGGTCACCGAGAGGGTCGCTGGTGGAGCAACAGAGGGTCGATGGTGCACCACACCCTTGGCGGACTCTCTGATCCGAATTTCCTGGTGGAGAAAATTCAGAAAATCCTCAAATCTGCCAGTCGCTCGCCTGGCCCACTCCAGGCACCAGTCTTCGGGGGATCTTGCCCTTCGTCATGGGCAGCAGCAGGCTGGACAGGCTCTCTGAAGAGACTCCAAGCGTGCAGAGAGCTCTCGTGTGAGCGGACAAGTGATCAATGAATGATCGCATGGCTTTCAAGTCGCCCTGTCGAACTGAGGGCATGTTGAGCAGCTCCCTCAGAAGAGTCTCTCTTCGCACATCCTCGAGGTCAAATCGCTCTTTGAGAGCCGACACTGCCTGAACATAGCCATCACCCGTGACTGGGATGCCCTGGATGGCCCTCAATGCCGCTCCGGCAAGGTGGGGCGTTCCACGACAAATCGACAAATAAAAAATTAAATTTGCACCCTCATATTTTATTTTTCGTTGAAAACTGGTGTAAGGGGTTGTGATGGGCGGGGAAGCCAGCTGTGGCAAGGATTGTTTTCTTCGAACAACGGTTTCCGAGATGTAGCCTCGGGCAATTCCAGCAGGTCACGCTGCAGCCCTATGTTTGGCGGCTTATAACTAAGAAACTATTGGTTTTCTACGATAAAAACTTTATATGGTTCAACTCACAATCAGCCAACAAACATTTTGGCTATCTCGGATTTTCAATTTTTGAAAATTTTGATCACGTGACCTTTTGACCTATTTTTTCGAAGAGTGACCTTGGTATTTTCCCCACTGAAAGTTGCAATTTTGTCTGATGAGGATTTAAGCCTTATCAATTGTCATTCATATGCGAAAATAAAAAAGTGGATATCGCCCTGCGTTGACCTCAGGTCAGGTCATTTTTATGACCTGTCCATTATTACGGGCGGGAGCGACAGCGAGATCTCGAGAATAAAGCAAGATAGCGACAAGCGGTAAACGGTGCAGGGTACAAATGGATAAGGTCTATAATTTTTACTGAGGACATTTTCAGGTCAGGTCAAAGATGACGTCACAGGAGCAAAAAGGAAGTCAAAATTGCGGCACTACATATATATGAAGTTTTTCTAGAATAACATTCAAGGTATCCCAGCTAGGAACAAACTAATAGCACCATCGTGCTCCTCTCGTCAATCCGCATCGAAATATATGTATGTTGACCTCGAAAGGTCCAAAGGTCAAAGGTTGACCTTAGGTCACGTGACGAGCGGGAGCGACAGCGAGATCTCGAGAATAAAGCATGATAGCGACAAGCGGTAAACGGTGCAGGGTACACACGGATAAGTTCTATAATTTTTATTTAGGTCATTTTCAGGTCAGGTCAAAGATGACGTCACAGGAGCAAAAAGGAAGTCAAAATTGCGGCACTACATATATATGAAGTTTTTCTCGAATAACTTTCAAGGTATACCAGCTAGGAACAAACTAATAGCACCATCGTGATCCTCTCGTCGATCCGCATCGAAACATATGTATGTTGACCTCGAAAGGTCGAAAGGTCAGAAGTTGACCTTAGATCACGTGACCTAAGGTCAATTTTTGACTTTTCGACCTTTCGAGGTCAACATACATATGTTTCGATGCCGATCGACGAGCGGATCACGATGGTGATATTAGTTTGTTCCTAGCTGGGATACCTTGAAAGTTATTCGAGAAAAACTTCATATATATGTAGTACCGCAATTTTGACTTCCTTTTTGCTCCTGTGACGTCATCTTTGACCTGACCTGAAAATGACCTCAGTAAAAATTATAGACCTTATCCATTTGTACCCTGTACCGTTTACTGCTTGTCGCTATCTTGCTTTATTCTCGAGATCTCGCTGTCGCTCCCGCTCGTAATAATGGACAGGTCATAAAAATGACCTGATCTGGGGTCAACGCAGGGCGATATCCACTTTTTATTTTCGCATATGAATGACAATTGATAAGGCTTTAATCGTCATCAGACAAAATTGCAACTTTCAGTGGGGAAAATATCAAGGTCACTCTTCGAAAAATAGGTCAAAAGGTCACGTGATCAAAATTTTCAAAAATTGAAAATCCGAGATAGCCAAAATGTTTGTTGGTTGATTGTGAGTTGAACCATATAAAGTTTTTATCGTAGAAAACCAATAGTTTTTTAGTTGTAGGCCGCCAAACATAGGGCTGCAGCGCGACATCCAGGAATTGCCCGAGGCTATATCTCAGAAACCGCTGTTCGAAGAAAAAAATCCTTGCCACAGCTGGCTTCCCCGCCCATCACAACCCATTAGACCAATTTTAAGCAAAAAATAAAATATGAGGGTGCAGGGCACTTGTCGATTTGTCGTGGAACGCCCCAGGTGCGACTTGAGGACCACGAATTTCTGCACGTTAGCATAGCAAGGGTTATTGTGTACAGAAATAGAAAAGAGTTCCCAAAACTCAGGCCATTTCATCACCTCACCGTTGAAAGTGGGAAATTTTACGGAGAGGGATGTTTTCAAATCGGCGCTACCAGCCGTGTTCAGTGACTCAGAGGCCCTGGATTGAGCTTCTTCAGCTCTCTCGAGGCGAGCCAGGAGGCGAGAACCGAGGAAGGCCTCATCCTCCAGAGTCTGAACATGATTCGTCTCATCGGCTTGACCCTGTTTGTCCAGCTGAACCTGCAAGCCCTGCAACTCAGTCTGGATCTTCTCCACGTGGTGGAGTTTTAGGGCAAGCTGATCCGGGTCTAGCGCTTTCCGATCTCCCTCCCTGTAGGCTCGGAGATCGTTGCACGCTTTAGTAGCCTTTGTGCGCCGACGCGACCTAGCAGCCAGTAGCTCCTCCATGTTTGAGTGAAATGGGAACTAAATTAAAGTACAAACTGGACTGTATGTTCAAAACAAACCATCAATTTACCCAGTGCACTCAACAAATTTAATGTCCGGTAGCCATGGGGACTGTGTCCGCCACTGAATAAATGATCCGGCCCCGGTGGACTATGTTGCGATTCCAAATTAAAGAAGGTATAAATACACCAGGAGGATGTATTTCTGATCAACAAAACCCAGACAAACAAGATGATCACTTGCCAAAAACCCCGGCTATGAGAGACTCGATATGAACAGCGACCAATCGCAACTGGCGGAGAAATAAGCTAGTGAATCTCGAGAGACGCTCGAGGAAACCCAAGAAAATACCACCCTTGAATGGGTTGACAGCCGTGTGAAATAGCGACTTTGCAAGGCACGCTCAAATGTTACGAACAGCTCCGTGAATATGCTCGCCGAACAGGCCGCTCAGACTAGTAAGGCTTACATATTCACGGCGCTGTGCTATCGGTGGTTGGGGCCAAAAAGCGAATGAGGAACGAGCCGGACAGACTCAGTCCCAGAGTTAGACCCTCGAATGTATATGCGTCGCCGAGTAAGCCGACAGCAAGCCTCTCAGACGAGTCTGCCGACGTCCCCAGCAAACGCATATAACATTCGAGGTCCCAACGCACCAGCCGCGACAACAGACATTGCCCGACTGCCCTCCGCCGGCGCGCCCTCACCCTGCCTAACCCGACCTCACCTCACAATCACGTGGTCAGCAGCCGACCAATCACTGCACGAGTCCGCGCCGCACAGCCCCGCTCCAGCGAGAAATGCTGTGCCGCAATACAGCGGCCGCGCGTCGGCCGAGGAGAAACACGGGCGGCCGAGCCGACACAAGCGGGCGAAAAGACGATAACTAAATTGACTGAGTTCTAACAACAACAGTCCAGTGCACGCCACTTGCACTCAAGGTCTTCTTGCTGTTCATCATTGCTGTTCCAGTCTGTCTCACGGATATCGTCATATTAACGCTGCCATAAATTGTCCACTATTACATCCCAGTGCCTCACGTTATCTCTATGCAACACACCCTAAGCTCTCGTCACGCAGTTTTGTTAAAAGGTGCCTTCTCCCTGTATAAACGGACGATGAGTCAACATAATCGTGATGTTCCTTTTGAATGGTCATGCGAATCTTCAGAGGGGCGGCGTTTTGTGATTGGTCGCTCTTTCAGCAAACCACCGCCTGGGATAACTGCTCCCGCACGATCGAGCACTTGGTCAAGTGAGTTGGGTGAGGAACATGACGCAATACAGGATAGAGATGGTTCAATGAATAAAAGAAAAAGAAAGGCAGGAGGCTAACGCTTTGGTACATATAGGTAGTAAACGGCTAAACGCTAGGGACAAGACAAAATAAGCATCCTAAATAGTCCATATTTTTTGTCGACTGCATTGTTTGACGAATGATAACTAGAGTGGTCGAATTTTCATGCCTATCTAAATCAGTGTTTAAGCCATTGTTTGATGGGTGTTTCATTGCACTTTCTGAGGTGCACTTATCGCCCTCGTGTGTGTCGCACTTATCGCCCATGTATCGCCGGACTGTGTCTGAGAAACGAACTGCTGATGTGCAGCGAGCAAAGCGGATTGCGTAGGGAGTGATCTGATTATTAGCTCACCCAAAAAAGTGCACTCAAGCTTCCATGGTTTAAATAAACTTTGCCATTTCGTGGATTTATTACTTGATTGTAGAAAATGTATTCACAAAGTTAAAATGAACTGCTAGAAAGATAAAAATGTGACAAGGACATGCAATTGTCGACATCGTTCCTTCTTTCTTTCTTTTTTCTTTTTTCTTTTGCCAATCTATCTCATCGTGCAGCCCTTAGGCCTTTCGATGCTCGTGCATCCTACCTGCCTGAAGGCCTTTCAAAAAGCGTGTGTCACTTGGTCTGTCTGGCCAAGGGCTGACTACCAAATAAGGTAGTCCCAGCTCCCAGACCAGTGCCACGGCAGTCTGGTAGGCAGGGGACGGGGGAATGGGTCACGTGAGGGTCAAGGGTCAACACGAAAGGATACGCCCCCTCACTCTAAAGAAACGGGCAATAGCATAGTGTTACCACCGCTAAGCGCCACTTCAGTTTGTTAAAGCGGGTACTGCGGGTACTTGTCCCATTGTGTAAGAAGCTCGGTCACTGATTCGGAAACAGGTTATAATGATAAAGTTGTTTTCGGTATCCACCCAGGGAGGTATGCGTGCTTTCCCGGTTAAGTTCCCGGATCAGACTACTCAGGAATGCAGTCCTGCCGACTGCTGAGAAGCTGTGGGTGATTAGCCAGAACACCGCGGCGGTGAACTGCGTCTGAGAATGTCGGTCTGCAAGTGGCCCGGCCGCCGGCACTACTCCGTATAATATACGGCCCATGGGGCGGTGATGAGGCTGGTAAACTGCTTCCAGGAACGGACGTGACTCATCGGGCAGTTTAGTGCTGCAGCGATAGCAAGTGTGCTTGAAATAAATAACTGAAATGAGTTGACGGAGAATTGATTTGGGTAATTGTGACTATAAGTTTTTTGCGAATACTTAGAATCAAAATGCTGAGCAATGATCATCCGCTCCTATTCACGCCATTCCCTTATTTCATTCCCTCCGTTTGTTTTGCTGGGTTGACGCGCTGACGCGCTTTGGATGAGAGGATTGCAGAGATGGCCTAGGCCGTAGGGTGTGCTTCCATACGAGTGCAACTCTTCCTGGCTGTGTGGCAAGCTTCATGACAGGCCGACCAGCCCCTTAACCCGCGACCGCCTGGGGGGGGTCGGATCTGACCCCCCCCTCCGTTTTTCTTGAATAACTCATGAACCACTTTCGCTATCTACTTGAAACTTGGCATACCTTCTCCCCCATCAATTTGACGTCTCCTGTGCAATTTTTAAGAAAAAAAATTTCAAAAATTTTTGAGATATATCGATTTTAGTGATGTAACTACATGGCGTTTTTAGTCAAAAAATGGTAAATGTTTAAAAAATCGCCAAAAATCAGGGTTTAAAGCAAATTGCAAATTAAGGACATGAAAAGACGCAGCTCAACGAGTTCTTTAAAATGGCCATCTCGGATTTTCCATAAAATGCGTTTTTCACCCCTAAAAATTCAAAAAACTATATTTTTTGGAAAACAGCTAATAAAATCCAAAATTTTCGGAATTTTCAAAAAACCGGAATATATGTTATAGAGCTCTATTAGAACATTCGATGCCCCAAATTTCAACTTTCTATCTTGATTTTTGACCCCCAAATTGTAAAAAATAGCTCCAACATGCATAGGGCATGGTGACGTCATAAGCATTTTCGTGAATTAGAGGCACTTCTGAACATCGCATGTGAAAACAAATGGCACCACTAGATTCCTGGGACAAAGCTCGTCTAGAAAAGTGCATTTTTATGTCAAAAATAAAAAGTTGAAAAATTGACCTTTTTTCTTAGCCCTCGCTTAGTTATGTATAGTATAAACGATTTTGTATGCTTTCAATGCACACTTATCACCAGCGCAGTGACTTGGGGGTCACATATAACCATTACCATCGGATTCGGCGTGAAAAATAAGCCATAAAACATGTGTCGCACGCCCATGTAGCAGAAAGTGCAAACCGTGACCTTTCGTGACCTGACCTGACCTTGACCCGTACTTAGTATGACCCCTATACGCACATGGTACCTTCACTAGGCCTTTGAGATCATTTTTGGTGAGTTTTGAGCAGCAGCTATCGATTCCGCTGTCCGTAAGCCGATTCATGCAAAACCCCTGAATTTGACCTTTGACCTGACCTTGACCCCAAAGTTGACCTCAATCTTAAAATCTTAAGAGTGCTTTGGGAAGGTCTCGTAGAGACCTTTCGAACGCCGCCTCGCGGGGCTCGATACGACCATTGGTTCTCGAGATAACAGGGGGGGGGGGTCGGATCCGACCCCCCCCCCCAGGCTGTCGTGGGTACGGAAATAGCCCAGGCGGTGCCGGGTTAAGCACTCTCCGCACCCGGCCACGGGTGTGCTCCCTGAGAGCAGCGGCGCCGCTCCAAGGGAGCAGCCCGCATGAGATAAGGTGCCTGTCCAGCCCGGACCGACGGTTGCGGCGTGGAGGAGAAGGATCTGGTTGTCCTGAGGATGAAAACGACGAACGGGGGTGAAGCAAAAATGGGTGGGAACTGGGTAGATATATAATCGCCAAAGGAATTAGGAAACCATGCCAGCCAGGTTTCATTCATTTCGTGTTGTGCAATATCTTATGCATTTCTGCAATATCCTGTGGTAGCTGGCTCACTGGCTGCGAAAGGCAACATTTTGAGCCCTAGCGCTACAAGCGGAAAAATACTGAACTAATGTATTCTAGATGACGCTCAAACCACAACTATCCGGACTTTCCAACCCAGGCCATGTGAAATGTGGAATTGTGGTTTGTGGACAAACGTCTCCGGTGCCCTTATTGCGTTCAAATACGGGTATGACCATTTTCATGATAAGCATGAAAAGCTCACTGGAATAGTCAGGGGAAGGAGGCCCAATTTTGGGACGAATAACGCAAAATTGGGTAGAGCTTAGCAAAGAATGGTTTCTGGGACAAAAATGACCGCTGAACCCGAATCTGACCGGTGCGCACCTCTAACTAATGTTGCACCACTTCCAGAGCACGTGCAACTGCGTAGTTCTTCTTTTTTGAAGAATGGTACCCTTTTTATATATTTTGAAATAAAACTTATCGTGTAGTTATGTTGTATTCCAAAACTTTAATATTATAGTCAAAATTCATTGCATAAATGAAAATTCTAGTTAACGCATATCGCAGACAATCTATGACGTCACTGTGACGTCATTTATTCGTAAATTGACGAGAAAATGAGATGTGACAACAAAACATTTAACTTTATTCACAGGATACGCTCATTGGCGGGTTTAAAATGCATTGAGCATGCTCAGAAAATATCTCCCCGTTGCAAAAAGTAAAAATCGTCTGGATGGAGGTACCATTTTGGCCTACAGGGGGCGAAATCCGCGGAGCGTGCGTTTTTACCCCAAATAGTTTTTGTGCAATAACTTTTGATACAATGCTTGCATGTCGTCCATTTTACCATCGTTGTGATTCTCTCACCGAGACGCATCGAATAGTATGCAAATTGGCTTTGATTGGTTAAGATTATATTTTACCGCAGTTCATGGGCTCAGGTCGATTATCACGCTAGTAAAGGTTATGACCTGACTGGAAATGGTCATGTAGTTTACCAATCGCTTTGGCCGATTATCAAGATAATCGCATGGAAAATGCTTTCATTGCTCTTATGTGGTTTGATCAAAAGCTATAGCTGAAAAAATTGCTGATGACGTTTTCAGGACGCCACATGACGAAATTAAAAGTAAGGTATAGAAGTCGTTCATACATATATGTGTTGGCGCCGCAAAGCATTCGTAAGGCATTGTATTCTTGCGAGATTTTAGAATTAGATGTGTTCTTTTGTTTATTACGTTGGCATACGTACCTAATAAGGTGGGCGTAAATTTGTCACAGAGGGTTTCACATGTGTTATGTCCCAAGTTCTTATCAATGTCTTGTGGTTATTCATGTTCTTAGACGTCACATACCCGAGCATTGAAGAACACATAACAACTAACCGGAGATAATTTGATTCTGGTTGGTTGTATTTATCTCTTTTGGTAAATACATAGGTATACACACACGCATAGGCGAACGCACATAATGTAGCACGGCTACTATCAGGAGGCGTTCGGCTGCCGGCCGCCGGCACGGTGACTCTGCACCCTGGGCGGTGGCCTTCGCCCAGGACGTCTGCCTCGTCCATCCAGCGGACGCGTCTCGTCGTGATGATACAATATGTTCCGTCCCATTCTGCACAGTACACGCCACGCGGCATACGCACATAGGTAGTATCCCGAGTGCTTGGCACCGCCGTTAAGTTGTACGACGCCAACCAGCCGGTACGTGAAGTCGCCGGCCAGGTCGACGGAGCAGAGCGACTGGTCGTTCTCGACGCAGGACTCGGATAGATGCGCCTGTTCCGATGCGTCAGCCGGCTCTCCCTTCTTCTTCCGCGCACTGCCGGCCGTGCCCTAGGGCGCGGCAGACCGGGGCTGGTCCACAGGTGGCGTGATCCGCCCCACTCGGTCGAGGAACTCCGTGACGTATTTAGCCGGCCTCGAGAGCACATCCTAGAGGGTGGGGAGCGGCCCCCAGAGCCGGGTTCGCGTTCTTGCGCGGCCAGGCACTCGCATAGCAGGTGCACGACCGTGTCCTCTTCGCTGCACTGTCCGCAGAGAGAGCTGGTGGCCAGGCCAATCCTGAAGAGTGTGGCCCGGACCAGGGGTGAGCAGCCGCTGCGGATCTGCGAGACAGTGGTCTGTCCCCATCGGTCGAGGTCGTCGTGGCCAGGGGTGTTCTCCAGATGTGGGTGATGCTTGGAGCGATCGAGGGTGAGCCGGCCGGCCCAGTGTCTGATGGCGATGCGCGCACAGGCCAGGTCAACTGGGATCCGACGCTGGTCGCCTGATGTTGCCGCGATGTTTGCTAAGCGGTCCGCTTATTTATTACCCTCGACCCCCGCGTGGCCCGGGATCCACTGGAGACTGATAGCTCTGCCCCCGGCCGCGGCAGAGTGCAGGAGAGCCCAGATGCCTTGTGTCAGGGCCGATTCCTGCGCTGCTGGGCCTCGGCTGAGCAGTTGGAGGCCGGACAGGGAGTCCAAGCAGAGCAGGACAGACCGAATGGCAGCGAGGGATGGCTCCGGCAGTCCCAGGAAACATTTTAACGCCTCCGACATCGCCGCCAGATCCGCCTGCATGCTGCTGCATACGACTTCTGCCGGTATGGTACATTTGATCTTGCGTCCCTCACGGTGCAGTTCGAGGAGGGCTCCTCCGCCGCCTTTCTTGGTACCGTCTAGGGCAGAGCCATCAGACCAGATTGTGAGGTCTTGATTTGGGTAGGCGGCCAGGGCCTCCAGGGTTGCAGTCTTCCGTAATTCTGGTGGGTCAGTCCTCTTGGTAGGTTTCGGAAGCTTCAAGCCGAAGTGGACGTTGGTGTTGTACTGCCTCCGCGGCGGTTCTCCCTGGTGCAGGGGTAGTGGGGCTACGGGCACTCCACCCAGTCCAGCTTCCTCGCACACCCACTTCCCCACTCGTCGGAAACAGGGTCGATGCTGGAGGCCAGCAACGTCCTCATCTGGCGGCGACGGCGCCGGCACTCCCACCTCCTGGGCTTCCTGTTTCTTTCGCATCCAATGGAGGTGGGCTCTGTAATGTAGTCTAGGTGGCGGTGTCTTATCAATGAGTTTCCGAGCGGGATCGTCCGGAGGGAGTCGCGTCAGGCGTCCATACTCCCGGCCTGCCAGCTCCTTGGCCCGTACTGCCAGCTCCGGCTCTCCCTTCTCCAGCAGCCGCATGCTGGTACTATTCAATCTCTTTTGGACTCAGACGGGCGAGTTGGGAGAGCTCCATATTCAGCTCGTCGCGCCCGTCATCATCAATCTGCATTCTGCAGCTTTGTCTAAAACGGTTCCATGTGTGTTCCAAGAGCATATGATGGTGTCGAGCCACATGCATGTTGAAGGTGTCACCAAGCTTCAACTTTATAGGGCAATCACTAATCCATGCTCCTTTGATACAAATGAATTTTCACTTGCAATGTAGTCCCAAGAAAATGCACTTCACACAAAACAGGTTTATGAGGAGGCATTCGGTTTCAGATCATTTTTGTAGGTACTGTTTTGTTCCTGCATCGTCTATCGTGTGGTCTCGCTTCGATCATGGATTGTTTTCCTCAAATATCTAAGATATTTCACTTTCTTACAAAGGTGATTTTTGCCCTTTTTGATAAACCACAGCTGTTTATTTTCTTTCCCAGTCTTCATGACAAGCACAATTCTGGATCATTTTTTATCGCTAGCATAACGCACGGAACGACTAAGCTGAACCCACGCTGACTTTCCGTTATTCATAGGAATGGATATTTACTTGAAATAAATGAAAAATTATACAATTTGAACTATAAATAAGACCAAAGGAACGATATTTAGTCAATTCAACGCCAACAGTATTTTGATTTAAATGCTGTCGCAGCGCCAGAACACGGTAAAAATGATATAAAAATATCCTATTTCACGTGATTCATCAATCTGCTCTACTACTTCATCCAGTTTGACCAAATTTGTCAGTTGGTGACATGGACTGTCACGTTCTCAATGTGACTCACATGTACCTCTGCAAAAACGATTTTAGCATGATCCGACTCAAAAATGTTCATAGATCATGTTTGATTATTTTCCCTTCTCTGATTTGCATACGACGGGAATAAAGTTAAATGCTTTAAGGACAAGACGACTTTTTCCACTCATTTATAGGTAAATGACGTCACGGTGACGTCATCGGCTGCCCGAACATTGCAAAACTTCAGCTTTCAATTACGCCATGTGTTTGTAGCACAGGGACAAAATCTCAAAACAATATCTCAAATATCAACGACGTTACACTGCAATTCATTAAAAAGGTACCATTCTCCAAAAAAGATGAACCACGCAGTTGCACGTGCTCTGGAAGTGGTGCAACATTAGTTAGAGGTGCGCACCGGTCAGATTCGGGTTCAGCGGTCATTTTTGTCCCAGAAACCACCCTTTGCTAAGCTCTACCCAATTTTGCGTTATTCGGCCCAAAATTGGGCCTCCTTCCCCTGACTAGAATAGCAATTCACCCTGATGAAAAAGCATGAATACTCTGATGAGGGAAGTTTTGTCCAGATTGGAGAGCAAAAGTACGCATCGCTAGCATAGCATATCATTAAATACATACTTAATTTAACCCGACCTGACCTGGCCTTATTTATGACCTAACCTTACTCAGCCAACCAGAGCTCCAGTGTCACTGTCGACTGACCAATTCTAATATTTGTTACGCTTCCCACTTCACATATTTCATGTGTGTAGTGTCCACCGCCGTCTCCGGATTCCGATGTATTCTCACAAACTCGCGGTGCAGAACACTAAGGCACTGCCGTGCTGTGCGGCCGGGCGGAGCCTCTCGACTGCTGGCTCTGACTGGAGCCGAGCAGGGTGCGGCCGCCTCACACTCGTATTACCGGGGGCCCGATGCCGAGCCTCGGACACCCGATGCACTAGGTACTCGATACACTACACATTCCCCCCTCTCGCAAAAAAAAAGGAACAGCATCACTGCGACACGTAGTAGTCCGGTCGTCTACAGACACGGTCGCTTCGCCTGGGACGCTGCACGCTCACATCGGCGGCGTCCGGCGACGGCTCGCAAGCTGTCTCGGTCGACGGGCGAGAAGCAGCGGCGAGCGAGGTCAGCGGGCCAGCGGCGTCGGCCTCGGAAGTCGTGGCGGTCGACGTGGTCTCGCCGGGCCCAGCGGGGGGAGATGCTGAGGGAGACGCCGGCGCGTATGGGAGACGGGCCAGATGGGCGGCGTTCCAGGTCCGGCCGTCAGCCAGACGGTACGTTGCGGGACCGACGCGCCCAGTGACTCGCACCGGAGACGTGAACCGACAGGACGTCTTCGAGCGGTGTCCCTGCCGTCTCACGCAGACGTAGTCGCCCTCAGTGATGCGCGGCGTCGTCACGCCACGGCGGCGGTCGTAGGACCTCTTGTTGGACTGCTGTCGGCGTCGAACTCGAGACGCCACACTGTCGGCTCCTGGTGTTGACGGCTGAATGACAGGCAGGTTCAGCCTCATCTGTCGTCCATGCAGGAGCTCTGACGGTGACTTCCCAGTTGTCGTGTGTGGGGTGGCTCGATACACCGCCAGGCTCTTGCGTACCTCGTCAATGAACGCTGCTGGTGGACAGTCTGTGATCCACGACTTGAACGTTTTGTTGAAGCGCTCTACGGCGGAGTTGCCTCTAGGCCAGTAGACGGACGATTTGGTGTGCTTCACCCCTCGGGCGGCCAGATACGTAGTGAACTCCCTGCTCGTGAACTGAGGCCCATTGTCCGTCACGATCTCGTCGGGATAGCCCTCTTTGGCCCACACAGTTGACAAGAACTTGATGACGTCTTCAGTCTCAGTCGATGACGTCAGGCAGACTTCCGCCCATTTGCTTCTGTAGTCAATCAGAGTGATGGCGTAACGGGCAGTCGCTGGTGCTCCGTTGATTGGACCAACGATATCCATTCCCAGTTTCGACCAGGCGCGGTCCGGCAGGTCGACTGGCTGCATGGGCGCAGGGCGTGCGCGCTGGGAGAGGACTGCGTCGCTGTGCTGGCAGCGCTCGCAACTTCGGCACAGCTCCTCCACCTCACGGTTGATGCCGGGCCACCACGCCAGATTCCGCAGCGCCTGTTTCATGCGGACGATTCCGTCGTGCGCGCTGTGCGCCAGCTCCAGGTATCTGCGGCGAAGCTGAACGGGCACAACAACTTGTTGGGCTCCTCTCAGGATGACGTCGTCGTTGCGCACCCACAACTCGTGTCTCAGCTTGAAGTACGGCTGGACTTCAACCGGGCAGGCCTTGGCGCTGCTCGGCCAGCCGCGCTTGATCTGATGACGCAGCTGCTGCAGCTCAGGATCAGCAGCTGACGCGGTGCGGACGTCTTGCTCGGTCAGCACGCTCTCTTCATCTGTCAGAAGAGCGATCACCTCTTCTTCAGCGGAGCTGTCTTCATGCAGGTCCGCTTCTTCGGGGTGGCCACGGACCATTGTCAGTGAGCATATCTCGCCAGGGTCGGGCTGAGACGGTGGCGGTTCCGGGACTTCTGCGCTCCCAGTGACCGCCAGCGGATCGATTGCCCCACTCGCGGGGTGCAGGTTTACGTCCAACTGCTTCAGCAGGTCCAGTCCCATGACGGCTTCTTCACCGTCGGAATCTATGATGAAGAACTCTGTGTTGGCTCGCCGTCCACGGTAGGTCACCAGCGCTGGCAGCGTGCCAAGCACTTGAAGCTGGTGTCGACCAAAACCGAACAGACGAGCAGACGTTCTATTGAGACGACTGCCTTTGAAGAGTCGTCTGGCGATGCCGAGTCCTAAAGCGGACACCGTGGCACCCGTGTCAACTTGCAGATTCACGGTCTGCGTGATACCTGGTACCTCCATCTGTACTTCGCACATCATCTTATCGTTATTTGGTACGGCGCAGCAGAGAACAGTCAGCTCGTGACACCTTCTGTCGTCGTTCCGTTCACCAGACCAGCAGACCACGGCAAAGTGACCCGTCCGCCCACACTGCCTGCACGTGGCCCCGGTAGCGGGACACCGACCGCGCTCATTGTGCTGGCGCCGGCCGCAGCTGGGGCACGTGTCCGGTTGCAGCTGGGCAGGTCCGGAACGACGGTCGGCTTGCAACTGGGCAGGGGCGGGGCGGCGGTCGTCTTGCCGCCGGGCGGGTCGCCAGGGCCGGCGCCCGCGGCGCTGACGAGCGTCAGATATCTGATGCAGTGACTGCGCTCCGTCGGCGGCGGGCCGCGCCGGCCCGGCCATGGCGGTCGCCTCGCGTCGGGATCGCTCGAATGCCTCGGCGATCTCCAGAACGCGGTCCAGGGTCAGGCCCTTATCCTGCAGAAAACGCTCGCGGAGAATCGGATGCACTGTTGCTTCCACGACTTGGTCACGTATCATTGCGTCTGTCATTTGTCCAAACGAGCAGTTTACTGCCAGGCGGCGCAGCGCCGCCACGTAGTCGGCCGTCGGCTCGTGCGACTCTTGCCGTCGCTGCCGGAAGAAGAACCGCTCCGCGATCACGTTGACCTGAGGTTCATAAAACTCGGCGAGCTGCCGCTCAGCCGCATGGAACTCGTCTTCGTCTTCTCTCCTCGGCTGGACCGGTAGGGTACGGTACACCCGTTGCGCCTCGGCGCCGACACAGTGCAGAAGGAGAGCCGTCTTCCTCTCCGTGCTGTAGGCCTCACCTCCCAGGGCAGTCAGGTAGTTGTGGAAACTGAAAATCCAGTCACTCCAGGGCAGTGCTGGTTTTCCTGGTCTCGCCAGGAACGGAGTTGGCGGCGACACTCCCTCGACGTTCATCGTCGGTAGTATTCAGGATCTCATCCTTGTCGCCAGATGTAGTGTCCACCGCCGTCTCCGGATTCCGATGTATTCTCACAAACTCGCGGTGCAGAACACTAAGGCACTGCCGTGCTGTGCGGCCGGGCGGAGCCTCTCGACTGCTGGCTCTGACTGGAGCCGAGCAGGGTGCGGCCGCCTCACACTCGTATTACCGGGGGCCCGATGCCGAGCCTCGGACACCCGATGCACTAGGTACTCGATACACTACAATGTGCAATCACATAGCTCTGCCACTCCACTAGGCGTTACCGATTTTGGTCACGTCTTCCAGTTTCCATCACCCCAGCATCATTCCATCATCCCAGCATGAGCAGCTGTCATGACAGAGCGGGAGGAGCGCAGGATCCGGAGGTCCACCTGAGAACACTACTGCCACCTACAAAGATTGTTTTCATTGTTTCTGACAGCAGAGGACGCGCCAGTACAGAGACATTGGGTTACGGACAAAAGTACGTATCGCTAAAGTACGTAGGACAAAAGTACGTAAGCAAAAGTACGTAGGATTAAAGTACGTATCGCAGAAGTACGTACAGTATAAAGTACGTATGGACAAAAGTACGTCAGGGACAAAAGTACGTATCGCAGAAGTGCGTACAATATAAAGTACGTATGGACAAAAGTACGTCAAGGACAAAAGTACGTATCGCAGAAGTACGTACAGTATAAAGTACGTATGGACAAAAGTACGTCAGGGACAAAAGCACGTATCGCAGAAGTACGTACTGTATAAAGTACGTATGGACAAAAGTACGTCAGGGACAAAAGTACGTATCGCAGAAGTACGTAGGGTATAAAGTACGTATGGACAAAAGTACGTCACGGACAAAAGTACGTATAGCTAATGTACGTAGGGTAAAAGTACGTATGGACAAAAGTACGTCACGGACAAAAGTACGTATTGCAGAAGTACGTAGGGTATAAAGTACGTATGGACAAAAGTACGTCACGTACAAAAGCCTACGTATAGCAAATATACGTAGGGTATACCTAGAGTAGGGTAGCCTTGGGCAAGACGCCCCAGATAATTTATTTTGCTACATAGGTACCTACTTTTATCTCACATCACCTGGAAGGCCAAATTTGTGCTCAATGTGTTCTTTGGACATTTTAGTTTAAATTCCATCCCTCAAATCCATTCACTTATGATCGGATCGGACTCCCAGCTAGGAAGTGCTTTGTGAAGCAACTGCAAATGGGGCATTTTGCCCCAACCGTTTGGTATCGCTTTTGTTTGCGTAGCTCTCTTATTTACGGAGTTAGACAGGGGGGGGGGGGGAAACGCCCCTCCCCGGGCTGCGGTGGTTGGAATTACCAGAAGAGAGGATTTTTTCCCAGAACCCTGCCAGTTCCGAGAAACATCGGTGAGGCGTTTTACCTCGGCGGGGCGACTTGCCCCGGTCTACCCTACGTGTGGACAAAAAGTACGTCACGGACAAAAGTACGTATAGCAAATGTACGTAGGGTATTAAGTACGTACCCCACCCTTGGGTTAAGTTGATCAATGTGTAATACCTTTCTTATTCTTTATTTAATCAGCATTTGTTACAAGGCATAGCAAAATTTCTCGATGAGTAAATGGGCGAAATGGACAAAGCTATATTATTTGGTATATGAATTTATCATGAGTTCCCTTATAGTATGGCAACAGAGCAGCAAGAAAAAGTGGCTCAACTTACACTACTATACCCTACTTCTAGCATACGTACTTTATACACTACGTACTTTCGCATACGAACCGTACGTACTTTTGGCAACGTACTTTTTACACTACGTACTTTTGCATACGAACTTTTGCGTACGAACATTTGCGTACGTACTTTTGGTATACGTACTTTATACACTACGTACTTTTGCATACGTACTTTTGCGTACGAACATTTGCGTACGTACTTTTGGCATACGTACTTTATACACTACGTACTTTTGCATACGAACTTTTGCGTACGAACATTTGCGTACGTACTTTTGTCATACGTACATTTTACACTACGTACTTTTGCATACGTACTTTTGCGTACGAACATTTGCGTACGTACTTTTGACATACGTACTTTATGCACTACGTACTTTTTCATACGTACTTTTGCGTACGAACATTTGCGTACGTACTTTTGACATACGTACTTTATGCACTACGTACTTTTGCATACGTACTTTTGCGTACGAACATTTGCGTACGTACTTTTGGCATACGAACTTTATCGCCTACGTATATTTGCGTACGAACATTTGCATACGTACTTTTGTCCTACGTACTTTAAGCGATACGTACTTTAGTCCTAAAATCAGAGACATTAGTGCCGACAAATGAGTTCCTCCAGTGCCGACCGCCGGTGATCAAATAAACAAGCACTTGATTTCGGTACGATTAAAAATTTCAGTCAGGAATGTGAAACTAGCCAGTCAAGGCAGTTCTAAGTTATCAATAACAGGCAGGACCCATAGGCGGCGGAACGGGGGGGCACCGGGGCACCGTGCCCCCCTTGGGGGGCACCAATAGCAAGGTGCCCCCCCCTTAAATTTGATGTATTAGTACCACGGGCGGATTCGGGAAAACTCCAAGGGGAGGGCCATGAATCGAAGTGGTGCCCCTACCTATACCCAAAATTAAAACCTCAACGGATTTCGGCCAATTAATTTTGGTGGTGCCCTATCTTCAGTTTTTCTATTTTCTTTATTTTTGGTTAGTCGTGTGATGACTGGTGCCCCTGCTACGCCGCTGGTGCCCCTGGAAACATAGGTGTAGCAACGTATCTCTTTGGTGAAGGATACCTTTCACCAAAGTTTTAGATTGGTGAAGGATCCTTCACCAATCTTGAGCAATGCAGGTGAGGGTCTTCACCAATGCTAGAACGACTGGGTTCGACGGTCGATCTAATGTTAAAAAAAAGAAAAGCAATGCCGAATGGGATGAACAAAAAGGCTATTGCTAAAACGGCAACAGGTACCCAATTACCCCATCCTTTCAGTTATGAAGTGTTATGCCCACCTTCTTCACAATTCACGCCATTTAACCCGCGAGTTGCTGGGGGGGGGGGGCGTTAAACGCCCCCACTTTTTTCGCCGGGCCATAGCATAAAAACGGCGCGCCTGGCGCGCCAAATTTTGGGTACCTGTAGGGAATAAATTGAAGTTTATTGTGACAAAGTTTCAAAAAAATCGTTCAAATTTTTTTTGAGATATCGAGGTTTTAGTGACGTCATGATTTCTGAGTTTTCGACCAAAAACGGCATATGTTCAAAAAATCATATAAAATCACAGAATAGACATACAGACATGCCGTAAACGCCATTGAACTGCCAATACCATGACCAATCAAATGGCTATCTTCGATTATTGATTATCGTTCCGCATTTTCCAAAATCTTGAACTAAATCTTTGCAATTTCTCGCGACTACTTCACGACCATGATACATGCATTTCTTAAATTGAACTTTTTTAGCCAAACACGTACACATATGATAAAATGAATGTCACCATCGTGTTCTACGCCCCAAAGTACCCATAAAACATGTGTCACAGGCTGCGAATATCAGTTTTGATTTTCGGGGATATGTGCCTGGCCGGTTGACCTGACCTTGACCCTGACCTATGCTTGGCTGACCCCTACATGGAGCTGACACTCTTGTAGGCCTTTATGATGGATTGTGCACCGTTTTGACAGAGTTTATGACGAGAGGCGCCCATTGCGAAGTCCTGAAGTCCATGCTACTGAAAGTCCGATTTCAGGTGTTTGACCTGACCTTGACCCGACCTGTGACCTCAAAATTCAACTTAAAAGTACTCATCTGAAGCGTCTCGTCGCGTTCTTTCGTTTGCCGCCTCGTGCGTTTCGCTGCGCCTATTGGTTCTCGAGTTATCGGCTGGGGGCGTTTAACGCCCCCCCCCCCCCAGCAAACGGTGGGTGGCGAAATACCCCAGCAACTGCCGGGTTAATAAACCAGTATAACGCCTTTTGGGGCGACTAACGGAGCGAGCGAGAGGGTGAGCTTTGCACGTGCGAAATTTCGACGGGGTACCTCCAGCTGACTTGTGCACGGCACCCTACTAACCGGTCTCTAGCGATGTGCCAAATTTGAGCACAATCGGCCCAGTCGTTCTCGAGATCTGGAAGCGGCACCCTGCACGTGCGCACGTGCAAAATGGGTCCCAACTGACTTTTGCACGGCACCCTACTAACCGGTCCCTAACTGTTTACCAAATTTGAGCGCCATCGGTCCAGCCATTGTCGAGATCTGGAATCGACCCCTGCACGTGCGCACGTGCAGCAGCACCCCAACTCTGGCACATGGATATGCATTGCCTAGTGGGTGCCTACCTACATGCCAACTTTCAGCGCAATCGGCCAAGTAGTTACCGAGATATTGCAACAATTACAAAAGTGACACCTCTTCGTTTTGCACGTGGCACGTGCATAAGGGGTCACCCACATGCATCGGGAATAGTCCAATACTTGGTAGAAGGAATGAAGCTACCGTACAAAAATTACCGCGTGTAAATCGGTCAAGTGGTTGCTGAGATATAAGCGTCGCAGAACCGTGACCACGGCCGGCCGGCCGACCGGTCGCCGGCCGCTCATACTCAGAAATTTCCGTTAATCTCAGTAAATGCCGTGAATATCAAAAAACAAATATACGGTATATTTGCCATCAATGTTACCAACAAGATATCGGACACAAAAACATACAATAGCTAATGGTTAAATAAGCACAGACACTGACGGGTTAATACAGCTGGCAGGCACGTTGGAGGATCAGTGTGCCTTGCGTGTTAAGTAATAAGCCAGCTCTGGATCGGCCATGATGTCGCGGCTAGGCTCGACCTCAAGTCCTTGCGCCGTGAATTCAGATTTTATTTGTGTAAACAGCTCACGGTAGAATTCTAGACGAGCGGATATGATAGGATTGTCGACTGCTGGAGATAATGGTGAGTGACTATCAGTATGGCTAATGACAGTGGTGGGTGATGGTGATGTGTCAGTCTCAGAATGCATGTTGGGCGCCAATGATGGTGGTGTTGTGTCAGTGATGGCGTTATTGGCTGAATGTGTTGGCAAATGGGTGGTATGTGAGGCGGCATGACTGTTGTATGTGTCATTGTGAGTCTGTTGTTTTTGTGTTTGTCGTAGTCCTGGGGTTCGTGGTTGTACAGTGGATCTTATTAGGATCTCCAGACGTAACTAGATGGCGTTGAGCCTTAGTCGAGTCCATGCCAAATTCAAGGAGAGGTCACTACCGAGCTGGGCCCGATTGGGAGGTGGGCGGGGAGGGGGGACGGGTGGCGAGGTCACGGTGCGGGTGACCTGTCAAACAGCCCCGGCGCGGTGGGGCACTGCCGTAGGCAAATGGCGCACTCCAGCGTTGTTCCATATCGCGGTGGTGGGCCGGGCGGCCGGTTAGCTTGGCAGCTTGGAAGGAAAGGATAATGAGGCATGGTTTTGCTGTGTCCGGTTCACCCAAGGCTATGTAAACCAGGTAGAACGCTCCCGACGAAAAACTGGGGACAACAATGAATTTAGTAACCGCGACTCTCGGGACCAAACAAACTCAGATTGCCATGGTAACGGGGCAAATTTGGCATGAGTACGCATCTAATAACTCATTTTTCAACGAATTGTTTTAGAAAAAAAGCAAAAAGACTTGTCGGACCACTACTAGAATGAATTGCAGTTTTCATAACCGACCAGAGTTTTTATCAGACTGGCCTAAATAATATCAAAATCAAGTCCTAAACTTAGCGGCCCGTGCTGCTATAGGTTACCTCTAACGCTCTGGCCCCCAAAATCGTCACTGGCTTATCAGCCAATGAGCGTCGAGTATTGTCCTACGCTGATTGGTGGGATTACTGCAGTTGTTGTTTAGAATGCTTACGATGCTGACAGCGCTAGCGAAGGTGTCTCCACTTTTCGTAATGTTAAAAGCCCGGAGCGCGCACCCCTGGGTTCACCTATTGTTACTTATGATGCACCCAAAGTAATGCAAATGTGGCGTTGATAATACAGCTGGCAATGGAATGCTAGCGACTGCTCCGCCAGCGCCTAGCTATAAGGATTAAGATTATTTATGTCTCCTGAAATTTTCATTGAATATAATTCAAGCACTATAGAAAGATCGTTTTCGTTCGCCAGTTTTTTGGCCAGCTGGCGTTTCTTGCGTAGAGCGTCCTTGGGCAAATATTTAGGTATAACGCAGGTGATTTTTTTTTTTTGCTGGTAAGACGCCTTTAGGGTCAAATCAAGCAGTGGCGGCGGAACACCTTTATTAACGAAGTGGGGGCACTGCCGACTTTTGGTCCCATTCTTTCCATGCAACGCCCATAGGGCTAATGTTAAAATGCCAAAATCAAACGGGGGCACGGTGCCCCGATGCCCCCCCCCCCGTTCCGCCGCCACATGAAATCAAGTCGCTAAGAGACGATGAAGAAAAGTGGACGAACGCTACATTTCTGTGCATGAAGTCTCGAGTTAAAAAAGCTAAAAGTTATTATGCGTGTAAGCTAAAAAAAACAATAAGATCAGTTAATAAAAATATTTGACCCGAAATAAACTTCTGTTTTGTCTGACCATGATTGCATGTATGACCTCGGTCCAGCCTGGTTCAACTCGGGCCCAACCTGGTTCGGCTCCCCTTTTTTAATCTAAATTTGGCCGGAACCTTTTGGATGGAAGGAATCACAAGGACAGAGTCCCCGCTAAGCTGAGCTTGTTAAGTGTTGACCCTGCCATCTACCCTCCGATCAAGCAATTCCTGGTCTATTGCAGACTATGGTTTTGAGGTTTAGTCTATGGCAAAATGGTCTATGGTTTAGAGTCCAAATTTTAACGTGCGCACATAGCCGCGCACGGCCGGTCCCCTCAGGCCCTCGACTTTGCCTTGCAGCGGCCTGCCACCAACCACAACCATACCCGTCAGGAGGCTCAAAAAACGTCAAGCACACGTCGTGTTTCGAACCCGGACTTTTGCAACCGGGACGTCCGCCTTCACCACATGGCACATGGAGTCCAACGCTCTACCGACCGAGCTACCGGGACGGACATTTACCTTGGGGTTTCGCCTCGTGACATTGACAGACGTCAGACACTTTGGCCGAACTTTAGCCGAAACACTGAGCATTGAGCAAGCTGCGCAGGGCGATAGGTGCTCGTAGCGTTTAGGTTGGGTAACCTGTGAGCTGAACGCGATGTCGTGAGTTCGAGCCCCACTCCCGGGTCTGGTTTTATCTAGACACAACCAAAATCTTTCCTTCTACTGCAACACACCTAAGCACGATGACATCTTTCCCCAATATCTTTGCCCAATATCCTCCCCAAAAGTCAAAATTATCGCTTATAAACGTTTAGCTAAGTTTCATTTTTTTAGAAAATATTTTTGTCATTTGTCTGGAGCCATTTCAACTCTTTTTTCTATTCTGATTCTTTTCGACCCGATAAAACCCATCTAAACTGAACGTGCCAAATGAAAAATATCTAACTCAAATAACAGTTTAGAAAAGCCTCATCATGCATCATGAAAAGCATCATGCAACTATCGACTGAAAAGTTGCATGCTATGAATACGTCCTTTTCAATTATCATTGTTCAACATTTTGGCTGGAACCGACGCTGCCTCTGGCTTGCCCGTTTGTTTGAGATAATGACTCCCTTCAGTCGCGCTCTTGCCGGTTCCACATAAACAGGATACCACCATACCGGAGTGAACGCGCCCGCAGCTATCATCCCCTCCCCTCAGCCTCGGCGCAGTGGCGGGCGGCCCTGGGCGGACCACTCCCGGCGCTACGCACGCCCCATGCGCCGTGATACCGCCTCACCCCCCCTCCCTCCTTCCCCCACAATGACCGGTGACCTCACTTCCCTCGGGATTTGGACTCGCCCTACCCCGACCGTAGCGCCACGTGGTGGCTCTGGAGATCTTAAATAGACCCACTGTACGTGATGTGGGACGGTGTCGGAACTTATGGAGAAGTGTGTTGCCGATCCTATGATTGCCGCCGCGTTTCCACGTATGATGGCCATCGATATCCGTTGCCACAACCAAGTTGTTTCCCTTCGGTCACCAGTTGACTGTGACATACGTCTGCCGAGCTCCTTGAAAAAGCGACAAGCAGCTGGGCAGACTACTCCAGACGTCTCAACTGCCAGTGGTACGAAAAGGTACTGCTCAGAGATTGATGAGTATCGCTGGATCTTGCGTTTTTCTGCTGCGCGGGCAGCTGACCCAGGGTTGATGGCACATGCGACCAAGGCAGTCTCGGAGAAAGTGTCCGTGCACGTGGCGTCCCATGCAAGACATTTTCCTCTCGCGAATGGGAAAGTTGTCAGGCCGTCTGGGCGCTTGCCGTCCCCTCTGTCCAGGCCCACCGGTTCCAGCACGGATGGGACGCCAGCGACGGAGAGACTGCGTTTTACGAGGTCGTTGAGGTGGGCATGGCGAGGGAATCGGCCAGCGCTCTTCTGGCAGGAAAGGACATGGTGTCCGAGGCGTCCAACTTGGCGACCGCAAAGGCAGCACGTGTGCGGCTCACAAATTGAGACTCCTAGACGAAGAGCGATCGCGATTCTTACGGTCTCTGGGTCTAGGTGCAGCCCGAGGCTGGGGACCGGTATCGCTTGCAGCCAGGCGGCGGTATGAGGCTGACTGGCGGCCAGAAGACGAGCTCTGTGCGTTTGGTCCGCATCACTGAGTAGGTGGTCTCTGTGTGCTTCTGACGCCATATCATCCCATGCGCGCTGTTTGCATGATAGCTCAGGTTCCGGAACTTTGGTGCTAGCTGTTTCCCTGCCGAAACATTCTAATATGCATATATGCACCACAGCCAATATATCAAAATATATTGGCTTGTTTTTACTCGTGGGAAAGTTGTAAGACTTTGGTCACGAAAAAAGAGCAGTGGAGCATACCTTTAGGTTCCAAAGGTATGCTTGGATAGTGGGTACCTTTGGTAGGTATCCAAAGGTATGCTTGGATACCTAAAAATTCAATTTTAGGCATGTACTGAAAAGTTGGCGTTAATTAGATGATAATGGCGTGAGACATTTGCGAGAAAAAAAAAACAGGAGTTGACGAAATCTCAGGTGACTTCTCCGAGGGTTCAGGTGACATCCTTCACCAATATTTTTGGCGCTCCTACACCCATGCCTGGAAAGACTGTGGTACCTACCTACCCTGCCCCCTGACAAGCCCACGGTGGGCCCTGCACATGACTTAGGTGCCATGGGCCCTGACAGGCCCGTGGTGCCCCTGACAGGCCTGTGGTGTCCCTGGGCCTTGGCAGGTCTGTGGTGCCCCTGGCGAGCCTGTGGTGCCCCTGTTAGAACGCAGGTGCCCTTGACAGTGTTGTGGATCAGCTGCCGCTGTTGACGATCGGCCGTCGCGCGCCGATCCGGTGACCCAGTTTTGTCGATCAGCTGATCGTAATTTGTCGGCCGGCCGCCAGAGGCGCTGTTTGTCCTTCTCGCGACGGACCTGTGTGGCGGCGGGCGGCCGGCTTGTGTGGCCGAGAGTTTTGAGCATTAGTAAGCGGTTACAGTGCTACCTTCGTGTTTAAATTAAGTTCAATAAAGTTCAAGTAATCGTAACATTCAGCGGTGGGATTATAACCGTCGCCGCGTGCCGCAGTCGGCGTGAGCGAAACCGATCAGTGTGCCGAAGATCATCGAAGATGGCGTCGGCCGGCAGCGGGAAGAGCGTTAGCCGGACGTGACGTCACAGGGAAGCTTCGGGACTATTCCGCGGGTGGCGCCACCGGTCAGGTGTGTCATGGCGGCGCCCAGTGTGATGATGTAAACAAACTGAGTGAACGGATACCGGACGGATAATCTGTGTGATACGGGACCGGTGATGGATAACTCGGTGGACACGAGTGCCGGGGCGACTGGGGCACTGAGCCTGCCCCTCCCCGTGTTCGAGTACGCCGAACCACGGCGTTTCTTCAAGCAGTTTCGGCGTTATGCGAGCTTGAAAAACCTGTCGGGCGTGGTGGCCCTGGACTTGATCTGTTATGCCCTTGGCTCGTGCAGGCGGGCGGCCTGGGTGGCCGACCGGGTTGAGGCAGAAGTACAGGCTGCTGAACGGGATGCTACAGTCAGTGCTGCTGAACAAAAGGTGCTGCATCTCCTGACGCCGGAGGTGATGAAGGGGCAGATCCTTCAAGGGCTGGACCAGCGTCGTCTGCAGCCAGGCGAGACTCCGCGGGAGTACGTAGAGGCGCTGAAGAGTCAGATTCAGCAGGTCATGCCAGAGCTGACAGCCGAGTCTCTGGACCGCATGACCATCGTACAGGCGATTAAGGGTGCGCCAGAGGTCTGGTCGCACAAGCTGGGAGAGGGCGACCTGTCCTCGCTGGACCAGCTGGTGACTCACATGACTCTGCTCCATGGCAAGCAGAGGTCAGCAGCGAGGCGCTGCCAGGAGACTGGAAGATCTGTGAGTCGAAAGTGTTATTCGTGTGGCCAGATGGGACATATTGCCAAACAGTGCAAAGGAGGGAGCCGGTCAGGCGGCTCGAAGGGCATCAAGTGCTATAAGTGCGGAGGTGTGGGGCACATCAGTCGATACTGTGCCAGTGGTGGTAACCGAGGTGGTGCCATGGGGAGTGCCAGTGGTGGCACCAGTGGTGGTGCTGGCACCAGTGGTGCAGGACCAGGAGCTGTGACGGCCAACAGGCGAGTGGTTGTCGGTTCGACGTTGAAGCTGGACGTGACGGTGAATGGACGGCTAGTGCAGGATGCAGTCGTGGACAGCGGCAGCGAGCGGACGCTTCTGTCGCGATCGACGGCCGACAGGTGTCAGCTGCAGCTGCGACACAGCCGAAAGGCTGTGGTGGGAGCTGGACAGGAAAGTCTCCATGTTCACGGAGCTGCAGATGTGGTTCTGCATGTGCCGGGCACTGCAGGTGAGGTGACCATGGAGGTCCTGGTCGCCGAGTGCAGTGACTGTGTGCTACTCGGCACAGACTTTCTAAAGGCGGCTGAAGTGGCTGTCAACTTCAGTACCGGTGTGCTCTCATGTTTTGGACAGGAGGTTAGAGAGCCGGCCGCCACCGTGTGCCGGTGTGTGGTGACAGATGGTGCGGTGGAGGACTTCGAGGACAGTCTGGACGAGGAGGTGATGCCGTTCCTGGACCAGGTGAAGACACAGGCTGACCTGTCTCACCTGTCAACAGTGGATCAGGAGAAGCTGAAAGCGGTGCTGGACCAGTCGGACGTGTTCAGCTCGCCAGGGCAGCTCGGACGAGTCACAGCTGTCGAACATCGCATAGAGCTGATGGAGGAGCCGCGGAAAAAGAAGCCGTACCCGATTCCGCCGGCTCTGCGAGAGACTGCCAACCAGCAGATCGCGGACATGCTGTCAATGGGCGTGATACGGGAGTGTGCCAGCCCGTACGCGAGCCCGGTGCTTCTTGTAAAGAAGAAGGGAAGCAAGAGCTTTCGAGTATGTACTGACTTCAGGGAGCTGAACCGCTGCACCGTGAAAGACTCTTTTCCTCTACCTAGGATAGAGTCGCTGCTGGCGTCGATCGGTCCCAAATGCCGTGTCTTCTCGCAGCTCGATCAGAAGGCTGCGTACTGGCAAGTGAAACTGGACGAATCGGCACAAGAGAAGACAGCCTTCGTCACCGATCAGGGGCAATTCTGCTACCAAGTCCTGGCCTTTGGTATGTGCAATGGACCGGCAACGTACCAGCGGATGATGACGACGGTGCTGAAGGACCTGCTGCACCAGTCAGTGGTCGTGTATCTGGACGACGTACTCATCTTCACGGAGACTCTAGAGCAGCATGTCGCTGTTCTGAGGGAGGTGTTCGAGCGGCTCGAGCGGAGCGGGATCCGCCTGAACCCCCAGAAGTGCCGCTTCGCACAGTCTGAGGTCACGTTTCTGTCTCACGTGATCTCTGAGGGGTGTATCCGGCCGGCGTACGACAACGTGGCTGCGATCACGGCCTACAAGAGGCCGAGCAGCGTGAAGGAGGTGCTGCGATTCGTGGGGATGGCGGGCTACTTCCGTCACCTGATTCCTCACTTCAGTGTGCGTGCGGTGGGTCTGACTGATCTGACTCGCCGGCACTCGTTCGAGTGGACGGAGGCAGCAGAGCGGAGCTTCCAGGATCTCCGGAAGGCGGTGGCTGCCTTCCCTGTGGTCCGGCCGCCGGACCCGGAGCAGCCGTTTCGGATCACGACCGATGCGTGCTCGCGCGGCTGGGGCGCGACTCTGAGCCAGTGTGATGGTGATGGCGAGTATGCAGTCGCCTTCGCTTCGGGAAAATGGACGGACTGTCAGTCGCGCTACACGACGACTGAGCACGAGCTGCTCGCTGTGATTCGGGCCGTGACCAGGTTCCGATGGTACGTCCTCGGGACTGAGTTCGTCGTCGTGACGGACCACCAGGCGCTCAAGTGGCTCTGGAGCCTAAAGGATCCGTCTGGTCGGCTGGCTCGCTGGGTCATGGAGTTGTCCCAGTATGACTTTACGGTGGTTCACCGACCGGGGACTGCGATTCCCCACGCGGACGCACTGTCCAGAGACTGTGGTGATGGTGACAGTGCTGGCTGTGTGCCAAAACAAGGACTGTCTGGTGATGCTGGCTGTGTGCCAAAACAGGGACTGTCTGGTGACCGTGCTGGCTGTGTGCCAAAACAAGGACTGTCCAGTGTCAGTGTTGGCTGCGTGCCAAATGGTGACTCGTGTGAGCTGGCCGAAGGTGACGTGCCGGCGACGGTCCGAGCTGTGGAGCTGAAAAGCTCGGCGGCTGACGAAGCTGCTGTCGGGGCGGAGGCGACGTCTAGCCGGCTCAGCCTGCCAGAGCTGCAGCCGGCGACGCGGGAGGACCCGGTGCTGTCAGTTGTCATGGACTGTCTACGGACTGGGAGCACGAACGATGCGAGACTTGGTGACGTCGGTGCGTTCTATATGCGTGATAGAGACAGCCTGTTTGTTCGTGATGGCCTCGTGTACCGACAGACCATTTCAGACCGTGAGCCGCAGATAATCGTGCCGTTAAGCATGCAGAGTCACGTGATACGTCTTGCTCACGATGTGCCAATGGCGGCGCATTTCGGGTTGAAGCGTACGATGAGTCAGATCACGCGTCATTACTACTGGCATAACCTGAAAGTGACCGTGCGCGACTACTGCCGTGCATGTCTCGGATGCGCGCGGGTGAAAAGGCCGAACCGTTCTCACCGAGAAGGTGTAGGTAGTGTACCTGTCGTAGGGGAGCCGTTCTCCCAGTGGTCGGCAGATATTCTTGGACCACTGCCTTGTTCAGATGCTGGGAACAGGTACGTTCTAGTCGTGTCGGACTTGTTCACGAAGTGGGTGGAGACCTATTGTATTCCTGACCAGAAGGCCACGACCGTGGCCGACTGTTTCGTGGAGCTCTTTGCTCGTTTTGGAGTGCCGAAAAGCATTCTGACAGATCAGGGCACGAACTTCGAAAGCGCGCTAGTTAAGCGGATTTGTGAGCTATTGGGGATCCAAAAGCTACGATGCACGTCGTACCATCCACAAACGAATGGTCAAACCGAGCGGTTCAACCGCACTCTGTGCGATATGCTCACCCATTATGTGAGTGAGAACCAGGCTGATTGGGACCGGTGGGTCAGTGTGTGTGTGTCAGCCTATCGGTTCTCACAGCACACCACGACAGGATATTCGCCGTTCGAGTTGGTTTATGGTGTTTACCCGCGTGTGCCCGTTGTGAGTGAGATCATTGATGACGCAGATAAGCTGCAGTGTGACACTTACGCGAATTATGTGAGTGACCTGAAGCGCCGTCTCGAGGTGGACCGCGACCAGGCCCATCAGTCACTGCAGGACAGCCAGTCGCGCTCGTCTGTGGCTGGAACGAGTGACATTGAAGTAGGCGATACGGTGATGCTAAAAGTGCAGGCAGTGAAGCGTGGTAAGAGCAGGAAACTGTCCGCTCGTTTTACTGGACCATATGTAGTCGTCAAAGTGCAGCGACCTGATTATAGGATTAAGCGGGGACGAAAGCAGGTGCTTGTGCATGGTAGTAACCTGAAGAAAGTAGAAAGTTCTGTGCGGGACGATTCAGAACGGGCGACATGTGTGACGGTTCCTGTCACTGTCAGTGTGTCTGACGAGGAACCGGACCTCGGTGCCTGTATTCCGCTGTTAGGTCGGACCGCTGTCGGGCCATTGCTGGCGGTCCGCTCCGATGAAGTTTCCGGTCGTGTGGACTCGCCGAGTAGCGCTGAAAGTGAATGTGCTCTGTCGGACTCGGATAGTTCGGATTCGGAGCCGGACGGAACTCCCATCCGTCCGCCAACTGCTGTTAGCCGCTATGGCCGCCCAGTGCGACGCCCGCAACCGTATTCGCCAGGTTAGGCCCTCGGGTGTGCACCTGTGACCTAGGTGTCCGTACTTTTTGAAGGGGAGGATGTTGTGGATCAGCTGCCGCTGTTGACGATCGGCCGTCGCGCGCCGATCCGGTGACCCAGTTTTGTCGATCAGCTGATCGTAATTTGTCGGCCGGCCGCCAGAGGCGCTGTTTGTCCTTCTCGCGACGGACCTGTGTGGCGGCGGGCGGCCGGCTTGTGTGGCCGAGAGTTTTGAGCGTTAGTAAGCGGTTACAGTGCTACCTTCGTGTTTAAATTAAGTTCAATAAAGTTCAAGTAATCGTAACAACAGGTTTGTGGTGCCCCTGACAATCCTAAAGTGCCAACGACAGGCTTGTGGTGCCCTTGACAGGCCCATGGTACCCTTGCGAGGCCGGTGGTTCCCCTGCGAAGCCGATAGTGCCCCTGGCAGGCCTCTGGTGCCCCTGGCAGGTCTGTGGTGCCCCTGGAAGACCTGTAGTGCTTTTGCTAGGCCGATGGTGCTCCTGACAGGCCTGTGGTGCCACTGACAGGCCCGTGGTGCCCCTGCTAGGCCTGTGGTACCCCTGGCGGGCCTGTGGTGCCCCTGTCGGCTGTCAGGCCTGTGGTGCTCCTGGCAGGCATGTGGTGACCCCAGGCCCAAAGTCATGACCCATGTGACCTCCCCCCTGGGATTCACCACTGATTAGTACTGCGATGGCTTCTTGGTAATTTGATACATGTAGGATTAATGGAATTTATCAAACGAGAATAAGGAAGAGACAAACACATAGGTACTTGAGGAATGAGGATCTTAAAGTTAACCACACATACGGGGGTGAACTGCCATTTTCGTTTAGTAAAAAAATAAAAATAAAAAATAAAAAATCATCGTGTCAGGGCTGTGACGAAAAATAAGTGGCCTAAATCCGATGAGAAAACAGGATTTGGGGGTACCCTAGGTTTGGCTCCTTGAGCTGGTGCCCCCCCCCCCCCTTGTCTCAAATCGTTCCGCCGCCTATGGCAGGACCGGTAATTTCCGCTCCTGGCGTTGCCTTATGCGCATTGTCCACCCGCTAGCGCCGATAGCACATCATTGAAGTGAATCAATAGTATCTCTGCTATTGTATAGGTGGCAGCACAATCCACGGCAGCTCGGCTGGACGAAGCCTTGGAGACTGAAGCCTCTGGAGAACCACTGCTGCAGCGAGCGCTAGATGGCAGGACCAGTCCCGATCCCATCACCCAGGAACTAAACTGCCCGCAATAATTCATATTTTTTGTAGTGTCTTGGCAAAGTGGTGGGAGTGGATTCCATTATGAGAAGAATGACACTAGGTCAGTAATGGCATGAACATTTAGCAGTGAGCAGGCCGTACTGAACAAACCAAAATAAAATAAGCGTTATTTATCAATGATCGGTAAACGTTCAATGTTTATACGAATTCGGAGCGGGCCGAACAGAGAGATGGAGACTGATGGGGCGAGGAGTGAGGACCGAGGGTTCGCCTTCAACCCCTCACCCATCCGTGCTTCTATCCTCAGGATACTGAAATCCTTCTCCTCCACGCCGCAACCCCCCCTCCGGGCTGGACAGGCAACTTTATCTCATGCGGGCTGCTCCCTTGGAGCGGCACCGCTGCTCCTGAGGGAGCGCACCCCGTAGCCGGGTGCAGTGAGTGCCTTGGGGCTGGGTGGCCTGTCCTTGGACGGGCTCAGCCCCGGCGACTCACTAGGGTGCCTGCCCAGTGCCCAGACCAATGTCTCCCCCTAATTCCTATTATCCTTCCGGCTCTGCAATGGTCTTGTCGACCGAAAGGGCCTAACCCAACAAAACAAAACAAACAAAACTTCAACCCCTTCTGATCGTTATAACGCACCCAATTCACATCACTTTGTAACTCGTTTTCTCGGTATTCGTAAATATTGGATTATTGAACACAGTTTTGCACAAAAATATGTGTTTTTGGTAAAAATAAATAAATTCAAAAGTTCACTTTTTCCAATCATAGACCTCTGCACACCACACCAAATGTACAGACTACAGAGTACAGACGTATATGTCCCAATGTACATTGTACATGCTTTAATGTAGGTAGGTATTTATCAGGTGTGGTATTTGTTTACAACCTGTAATCTGCTGGACCTTTCATCAGGCCTTGACCTGACCTGTGACCTACTGAAGTGAAGCAAAGATGCTCTCAATATTTGATTGCTTTCGACTGCTTCTGCTCAATCTCTCTACAAACACTGATGGGGAAGTAGGACCCTGGAGCAGAATACATATGCCTTACGTCAGGGTGCTTGTGGCAACTACCACATCGAGGTGTGGGTAAGCAACGTCTATGCAGTATTAATTCTTCCCTCCGTCAATACGTATATTACCTCTCCCCGTATAACGCGATTTTCCGCCCCAACTTCGGCGCGAGAACCACCTCTGTGCAGAATGACCCAAGCTCTTAGCGTGGGTGTTCAGGGGCGTTGAGCGACTAACTTTCCGTTCAACTAAGCTCCGCAGCCGACCTGGCGATAAAACTTTGGCCGACGGGTGTCGAAGGCTGAGCACAAGGCCCCAATATCGGGTCATTCAACTCTCATCAGGTGTCTGAGTTGTGTGTCACTGATTTCAGACAGGATCGTCACACGATAGGTACTATACGTGTCCTGCACTGTCCGACGGCGTTCGCTGATGTTCGCTGATGTTCTCCAGTGTTCTCCCGTGTTCTGGGTGTCGGTAATTGTTCTCCCCCTGCTCGACTGTAGAGGCGGAGACCAGGAACCGGACCCGTCGTATACGTCGAGAGACTGCGCACCTCGCCACGGGACTGGGTGGAGACCCGGGCTGATCGATGCGTATCTGTCGCCGCACTCACGATAATGTCAGCCGTCGTCATTAATTATAATGGGACAAAGGTAGAGGCCCACGCCTGAATCCTTTTGTTCTGGCGTTGTTGCCGGTTTTATATAAGCTCCTCTCGACTTCCGAACAGGCGATATCTTTATATACGAAAGGCATGACTCTTTTATTGTAATATACCGGGTGGCCCAGAAAAAACGTTCCCAACTTTAAATCAATATTTCTCAGAAAGTGATAAAGATACAACATTGAAACTTCGAATAGTCAATGCGGCACACATTTTCAGTAAATGGTGTGATTTTTATGTTATTCGGTCAATTACTTTTTAAACGGTTCGTGTTTCTAGCATGCCATGTAAAAATCACTTTTTTGCTCTGATGTTTACCAAAAATGTGAGTGAGCGGGCCACTTCCATCTCGGCACCACGGCCTACAGCCATGACTGCTACTGGCAACTAGTCTCATTGGTGGTTCAGGCCTCAGGATGACACATTCTCTTTGGCTTTTTTCCTTATTCGGTCGATTTACCATTTGATCTTCTTGAAGGGAGGGCGATCAGCAGTAACCCATGCACCGTGCCACTCCTTCACCTTGAAACAGAACTTGTGTTGAAACGAATGGCATCCATTAACACAACTTTGGCTTAGTATTTGAATATTTAGCACCTAAGTTTGACAAAAAAATATAAAATAGCAACTCACGTGCTGGTATCATTCAAGCCGTTCTATTTTTTGTATTTTTTTCTAACATTGTGCGTCTAAGCCAATCATTACTTCCGTTCAACAACGGCAAAAAAAGCAAAAACGTCTTACTTCATTCAACATAAGATTGCTGGCTTGAAAATGATGGTACAGAGTTATAATTTGGCATACCAATGCGCAAAGAAGTGACGCAAACTTGATGAAAATTTTGGCTCGTTATTTGCACTCGAATTTGAGATATAGGCCTCCAAAGTTCGGAACGTTTTTTTTGGGCCACCCGGTACGTGTTAAAACTTTAATTGGCCGTTTTCACGACGGCCATCTGGTACACATTTAGTGCAGATTAGGTGCAGAGTTGGTGCAGATTTGGTGCAGATTTGGTGCAGATTTGGTCAAATTAGGTTCATTGTGTTCTTGAAAATTATCAGTTTGGGTTGCACAGATGCTTATAAATCCTACCTCATTTTTTTCAAGCTATTAGGCCTTGTTTTCGATTAAAACACTGAAATAAATTAATGATATGAAGATGCTTGTTGTAAAAGAATTCGGTGCAGATTAGGTCAAATTAGGTGCATTCGCCAAATAGCCCGCCGTGAAAACGGCTATTATAGCTCAGATTTTAGCTCATTTATTACATGAATTCGTTTTCATTAGATAAGCACACTTATTTATGATAATTGTCCTTGAGTTTGTATGTGCACGGGTTAAGTCTTAAGGTACGACGGAGATAATACAACATCAAGACGATGACGGGCAACATTGTTTCCATATATTTTGTAGATAGTTAGCGTGGTCACTGGTCAGTCGATGCCGCCCCATCACCTGCCTTCACGCTCCTGTATTTTTTCGGACGAGCAGATGTGCCGGAGGTTCCGGACCGGCCCTAGTTTATAGCTCCACAGCCAGTAGCGGCGAAACACCTTCAATTAAGGGGAGCACCACCAACTTTTGGTCCCATTCTTTCCATGCAAAGCCCATAGGGCTAATGTTAAAATGCCAAAATCAAAGGGGGGCACGGTGCCCCAGTGCCCTCCCCGTTCCGCCGCCTATGTCCACATGGTGCCAAAATGTAATGGCAGCCCACATCGGCTTACCACGGTATCAGTGGCCGGCAGCCCCTTCCCCCCCCCCCCCACCCCAGCACGTGCCTGGAGGCTGGATGTCTCTCAGCCCGGCAAACTCCACGCACTCTGTCACGCTAAACCACCGCAGCTGCCAGCGAGTCGCGCAGCACCACTGAAAAATGAGCCGAAACTCGCACAGTGCTTCAATAACATTTCAATGCAAACTATGACAGGCAGACACCACTAGGCTAGAGTTATCGAGCTGAAGTTCCGAAGTGTGGCCAACATGTAGGTATGTCTACGGCGCATAAACTTCGATAAAATGTGCTGAGCGGTCACGATAATTTACTGGTGCGTTGCGAATTTACCGAGTTTCGCCAGTTTTTCCGGCGGCCTGGCTGCCACCTGAGATGAGTCACGTGATCGAGTCGGCAGCGGTGCCAGCTATGTGACCTCTCCCGATCGCCCCGGGCTCTGTGCCAGGCCGGGCAGGTGGCGCTCGAAATGGTGCCAGCGGTGACGGATGAGAGGGCTCCGGGGGACCATCAAAGCGTCCAAAACCGCAGCATCCAAAGTACGCAACATCCAAAACCGCAGCGTCCAAAGTACGCAACGTCCAAAATACGTCCAAAATCGGGTATATAGGGAGCATTCACAACGTCCAAAACCGAAACATCCAAAACCGCAACATCCAAAACGTATCATCCAAGGACGCATCATCCAAAGTACGCAACATCCAAAGTACGCAACATCCAAAGTACGCAACATCCAAAACCGTTTGGTTAGGTTAGGTTAGGCTAGGTTAGGTTAAGTTAGGTTAGGTTTGGTTAGGTTTCCTTATCCCCGGTAGGCATAAATCAGTAGGTTAGGTTAGGTTAGGTTAGGTTAGGTTAGGTTTCCTTATCCCCGGTAGGCAAAAATCAGTAGGTTAGGTTAGGTTAGGTTAGGTTAGGTTAGGTTAGGTTAGGTTAGGGATAGGCAAAAATCAGTAGGTTAGGTTAGGTTAGGTTAGGTTAGGTAAAGTTAGGTTAGGTTGGTTTTGGATGCTGCGTGCCTTGGATGTCGTGGTCTTGGACGTTGTGGTTTTGGAGGTTACGTACTTTGGATGTTACGTCTTTGGATGTTGCGTTTTTTGGATGATACGTTTTTGGACGTTGCGGTTTTGGATGTTTCGGTTTTGGACTTTGTGAATGCCCCCTATGAACCCGATTTTGGACGTATTTTGGACGTTGCGTACTTTGGACGCTGCGGTTTTGGATGTTGCGTACTTTGGGTGCTGCGGTTTTGGACGCTTTGATACGGACCCGCCGCGAAAATATATTCCGAAAAAGCAGGGACTACAGCTTTTGTTCGTCTACGCCTAACAGAATGTGTCTTTTTGTCTTATGGGCGCAAAATGCATGACCACCGCAGTCGACGCGCCCGTAAACCCCAATGAACAAACAGAATGTGTCTTTTTCTATTTTTCATTTATATTTTTCAGGAAAATTTGATTGATAACTTCAGAAAAAAAATCAAATACCGTAAACGGGGTTGACTTTGCCATGCTTCTCAAAAAATGCTTAGGGTGATCTCTAGTGATATTTCATGAAGAATGTAATACTTTTTAATGCACAAATGAAAGATAATTGATGGGCCTTCCAAAATAACCAACACTGAGAGATAATGACATATTATAGTGCATGTATGGCCTAAACTTTTGAATTCATTTTAAAAGGGGGACGACGTCTTTCCTTTTAAAATTTTTTGCGTTTTCCCCTTTTAAATTAATTCAAAAGTTTAGGCCATACATGCACTATAATATGTCACACCTGTCTATTGATAATCCTCAACACTGAGAGATAAGTTACCACTAAATACCTAACTGGGCTCCATTTTATTGGAGTCATTGAAATGGTCAAATTTGAAGAGGTCCGAATTTTGTATTATCTAACCATGTTCTAGACCAACCGTGATGCTGAAACTTGGTATAGTTGATCATGACAAGGCTGTGAAGTTAGCATATCCAACAAAACTGGCATTTGTCACTTCATTTAGCTAAAATTTTTGGTGGCGATTCTTCCAAGTGAATTGCAAGCCACATGGGGTGACTTTGCCACCATGTTATCAATGCAAAAATGAAATACTTATCCGATGCAATTCAAAATAAGTTTTCAATATTAGCATCATTTTGATCTCCAAACTGGTTTTTAGAAAGTAAAAGTTTATATGTTGAAAGTTAGCACAGGAATGCACAGTGGGAGTATAGAAAGGCAAAAATTGCCAAAATAAAAAAAATGGATGAAGCTGGACCCAACTTTTCAGCACAGCCAGGATCATCTACAACTCCTGAGTTTGCCAGTAAGACTGGCTGAAGAAATCTGTATCATTTTATAGATCAAAACGCTGATAACAATTGTGTCGGTCAGTTCCCGCAAGAACGTCCTCTTTCTGTTCCTCTTAATGCCGCTGGAAAAAAGCGGCAAGGTCTTAGAGTACCGATACAATAGTATATTTGCTTATTTATCGATTCTGCGCCATTTTCAGTATCTATATACTATCAAACATCAATTATTCTCAACAAATATAATGTATTATAAAAAGTAAGGTATCGGTCCTTTTTTGTACATCGTTTAAAAGCAAAAAACCTCGAATTGCTTTATTTTTCCTATAAAACAATAAAGGATGGTTGCCCTTCCCCATACAATGGAACAAAAATGCTTGAAAAGAATTTGTTAGCGTTAAAAAAAAAACATTATTTGGCATAGTGGCAAAGTCACCCCTTTTTTAGTTTAACTTTGCCACGACTCATTTTCCTTAAAAATTAATATTTTTAGGCAAGATATAAATACGATAATAACAAAACCCAAAGAGCTAATCGTCGTCCGTGTTTTAAACATAGAGTCATCCCAATAAGTTAACAAGTTTAAAAAATACAAGCGTCTAAAGTTGAAAACATGGCAAAGTCACCCCGTTTACGATATCTCGAATACCTACTTATTTAGGTGGAAGGACAGCAAAAGAAGTTGATATCCTTCAAAAGTACTTGAAAAAAGCCACGGCTCATGAATCGTTTGGTTTAGCATTGGGCTCACTTAAGGCTATCAAAAGTGAGATTTGATAGAGTTTGACGTGTTATATCATCCATGGTTTGACCATTTTCGACCAATTTGATCCCTATTCCCTACAGCTGATCCAATAGAGGATATATAGATAAATCCGAAACATGTGATTTATTCGCTGTGACCTATGTACTCTCATGCATTGACCAAGTTTTACGTTTCTAGAAATTGGTAGGCTGAAGTGTTGCCACGGTCACGTGACACGTCGTTAGAGACAACCTGCCATGTATTGGCGTTTTGCCAAACGCGAACGTATGGGGGGGGGGTCGGTTGGACCCTGCTGTTCGGCCCCTGATCGAGCTAGAGCTTCGCGGAAAAGCACGAGCGTGGGCCCGTGACAAGAAGAAACCGATGATACCAAATTTTAAGGTCCTAGGTCATTGGTTGTCTGGTTGACCTTCCAGGTCAGGTCAATGACCCAAAAGTCGGGAAAATCGAAACCGCCACCGGTCAGAACTTCGTAAAGTGATGTTGTTGAGAAGTTTTTCGGGATGCTGATCACGAATATCATGTTAGTTTTGATCACAGATGATGTCTTCATGCATTTAGGTCAGGTCAGGTCAGGTCAACCAGTAGAGGTCCTGCCAAGTATTCATAGTAGGCGTCAACCACCACTGACAGCTTCGTAACATGCTACGAAGACACCAAAACTACTTCGTAAATGTTCAAATAGTTGTTAAATTGGAAATCAGCTCCAAAAACTAGCCAGAAACATGTTAAACTCGAAAAAGTGAGCCGAAGTTATCAAAGGTCAATGACCTGACCTGACCTTTATGTGACCTTGACACCCACCATTATGCATGTGACATGTGACCAACATCACCAACATCATTTAACATGTTTGAACGTTTAAAACTAGAAAGACTGCAAACGCGCGGATAATCTGAGCAGACATACGCCGAGTCGCGATTCCGGCTAATGGTCTCGAGAAATAGGTCACAGATCAAGTCGTTAGGGTCGTTAGGGTCAGGGTCATGAAATTTTAAGGGTATGTGGTGTCATGTGTAAAATTGATTACCTAACTTAAGTACTGAAAGTGCCGTCGCGATCGGCCGCTTGCGCGAGCTTTTCGCGAAAAACTGAGGGGGGAGGGGGCAGTGGCGGCGGAGCACCTTCGGGGCCCCCTGGATCCGCCAGTGGTGAGCTTGACCTAGTGACCTCCTCTTTGTGATATGATGTCACAGTAACAATTTTAACTCACGATGCGAAATGAATGCGTTGTAAGCGTATGCGTGATGTCTCGCATCCCGTGTAGTGATGTCAATTACAGAAAATCGGAATACCGATTCCAAACCAAATACCAACCAAACCCGTGAGGAAATACCGAAACCGAGCCAACTTGGGATCATGAGGGAAATACCAACTTTTTATCAATTTCTCAGCCTCTTATACCTACATAAGTGAGGATTCATAATAGGTACCAACAAAATACCAAACACATTTGGATTGAAATACCAAAGACCAAGTTGGTATCGGTTTGGTATCGGTATACCAAAAAGCTGGTATCCGTTTGACATCTCTATTCTCTAATCCCGTCCCTCGTGCAGGGATCGATTCGTTTTCGTCCCATTTCCACCCATGGCCGTGCCCCTCTGCTGGATCGATATGCACCCACCGATGCGTGACCCCGCCGTCCGATCTGCCTTGGGCCGACCACCGTCCTTCCATGCCCTGGGGCGCCTCAAGTCCCCCTAACGCCCCCCCCCCCCCCCCCACGCAGCACGAGAGATCACCGCCTGAAAGCCTGGCAGCCGAGACGATCGATGTCGACGCTGGCGCCGCCAGGCGGCCATCATGAGAACCAGCCCGGGGCAGCCCCGTCCCCCTCACGTCGCGCTATCGTGCTCGTACGCTGCCTGGAGGCCCGCTCGATAGCGGCGGGACTGGGGAGACGCCCGCGGCGCGGACAGGGGGAGGGGAAGGGGAGGGGTGACCACCGCTGAGAGCCGCTAACCTGCCGGCGTGGTCGCCACGCGGGCGGGGGGAGGGGGGGGGGCTGGAACAAGCCTCGAGCTCCGCGATAGCGCAAGTCAAGACGACGGCGGACGGCATATCGGCTGAAATGAGTTTCGGGGGCCGGTGTGGAAGTGTACGGACCATCGTTAGGCGTACCCGGTCCCGTCCATTTTCGGATTTATCTAACCTCACTAGGTCCTCGCTTTTCAGACCAAGCACAGCCACACTAATCTCATCTGCGGCTAAATTAAAATCTGTCGCCGGTGAACGGTGGCCAAGGGAGTCGGTGTCGCCGTCTGGAGCCGCCACCGAACCCTGGCCACCCCGCTGTAATGTCGGCGGCCTCCTTCATTCGGTCGTTTCCCGGGCCGACGCGGCGCTTCCACCGAACTAATGGCCGACTCGGCCGGAGCCGAGCCGCGTCGAAAGCGAAATGACCGGCCGTTTTCTGAGCGGACGCACAAAATACGCGACCGCGGCTAAAAACAGCGGCCGAGCTGACGAGCGCCCGCTAAATTGCTCCTTCAATCCACTTCTTTAGATAGGATGTGCTGGGCTACAAGACAAAACGTTCCTTTTTTGTTTTCTGGGCTTGACCTAATTGAATTCTACCCGCACATACCAACATACAGCGCGTACAACGAGCTAACAAAGTTTGCTGATCTATCCTAGTTAAATGGTCGTGGAATGCGGGTACAGTGATGGGCTGTTATTCCAACAAGGGATTTCCTGGGTTACTTGGGCTAACGACCAGCGAGAAATACACGTGGTTGTATGCCTATATCATGTTTGCACTTGATACCTAACATTCTGAATAAATTGTAATTCGCAACCTATTAGTGAACGGTAATAGGTAGGTACCTGCCGATATAGCATACGTCGAAATAGTGATTTTTGCAAGAATTCATACGTTCAATTGAAGAGTTTCCCAATGTTGTTTTATTATAAGCAATCTTAAGTAGGTAACGTAGAGAATCGTTAACTATATCCAGTTTGCAAGCTTGCCGTTGCAAAATCTGAATTCTGATGACACACAAAGGATGACGCGCGCAAGACGTTGTTCAATGCTCAATAGCTCAATAGCATCATATTCCAACGAAATACGAATCCTCGTCAACTAACTGACACCTTGCCCATGAGCAGACAAAAGCATCAAGCACTAAAGGGCGCAAACTAAACCCGATCCAATGACAAGATCGGAATTTCGGTCGGCTCCGTGTTGCCGACAAGGATCTGGACACCCGACCATGCATAAAATTCGCGCAGGTCAGATATATGTCGCGATGAATCAATTTGTATGCGCCGTAAGGCCGGTTAGTGGTGGCCGTTCCGTCATGCTTTACTGCCTGCTGATGTCCGGGCCGCGGCTGCCCGGTCTCAGCGGACTGACTCGGGAGCGCCGCTGATGGAGCCTCTTCTGTTGATGGACGATCTCCCAGCCTGTGGTGCTCTAAAGCTGAACAAAGAGACGGAGGCGTATCCATCCAATGCTGCACCATAGATGTCGGAACACGCTTGATTCAGAGGCAGGCCGATCAGGACTCAGGCTCAGGACGTCACAACACGGACGCTCCCCCGACCCCAGCTACATTTACAAACATATTGTTATCGAGAATGCTTCGAAAGTAGCTTATACGTATCGCAAACTTACAGCGCAAGGCCCTTTAATTTGAAGCAATAATCCATTCACATCATCGCCTACAGTCTAACGCAATAACGCACCGTCACGAAATAGATACATTGATTGACACTCCCCCACGCGTGAAAATAGGCAGTAGGCACCCTCTGCTCATCGATTAGACAATGGTGACGAACAGCGTACGTCAGCCAGAGAAGCGTGCCCTTTCCGTGACAAACGGCGATTAAGCCGAGGTCCCACAATCACGCCGTGGGCTGGGCTCCCTGGAGATACGCGCCACACAGTCAACTGCAAACGTAAACCTGTTGCTACCGCCCCCGCTCCCGGGTTCGAACGCAGCTCGCCTATCGCCAAAACTACACAGGTGATATGGTCGGGAAATGCGGCTGTTTGGACTGACATTCTGACAAGGTGCGGGAGGGATTGTGAAATCGGTACCGTTCTAATGGCAGTTTCGCAATCTGTGTTAAACTATTAATAGTCAGTAGGGTGTGTCACTAATCGCAATGCAAGGTGCTCCATCGATTTTATTGTGCTCCACTCATGTGGAAAGGGCGTGGCATTGTTAATTTCCCGCAAATTTTAACCCCCAGGCGGCGCCGAGCGAGAGAAGTTTACCCTATCTCACAACATAGGCGACCCTAGCGCCCCTGGCGGCTGTTTGCGAAACTAACAGGCCGTTGACTGTATGGGCTTATCCCTGCTCTCTGTAAGCGCGTCTAGGGACAAATAATAGTATGGGCAGATTGCAGAGAGTGCAAGCTAATGACGAATACCTATAATGAATACAATATATTGTCACAGGGGCCCAGGAACATTCTTCAAGTTGGGGTGCAAGCCCAAAATACCTGACATGACGCATATGAAATAGTAGCGTAGTCAGGGGGTCCCAGGAGGCACGTGCCATCTAGTCCCCCCCCCATCGCATTCAGAGGACCCCTCGGGTCGGAGGGGCTCTGTGACACCAGTTTACCGCTCAGGGTCTATGCTGGCCATATTTCGATTCAGAAAGAATAGGGCTCGTAACTGCACCTCGTGAGTCCAAAGAAGCCTCACTAAATTGTCCATGAGGGTTACACGCCGGCTTCTGAAGGCTACTGGCGGCCTCTGATGGCCCTTTACCGGCCTCTTATGGCCGCTAGCGTGCCTCTGAGAGTCCTTGCCGGCCCAAGAGGGGCCATATCTAGGGCCTTACGCCAACCTGTAATCAGTAATGGCCTCACACCAATGCCTCTGACGGCCCCATTACGACGACTGTGAGACTGAGGGCCCTCACTGGTGCTTCTTAGAGCCCACCCGGCCATAAAGACCTCTGCGGCACCAACTGACCTCTGAGGGTCCACGCTGACTATATTTCAGCTGAGAAAGACCTCACAGGTCTCGTAAGAGCACCTCATGAGCCCCTAAGAAGCCACACTAAGATCTCCGTCAGGGTCTACGACGGCTTCTGAGGATCCCATAACGGAGACCGTGAGGGCCCTCAGCAGGGCCTCTGACGGTTCACAACCAGCACCTCTGAGAGACCCGCACCAGTGGTTCTAAGGGCCCATAAGGACACCACTGAGGGTCCCCCAAGCCAGTGCCACACCATTTATGCAACCCTATATTGGTGGCTCTGAGGTACCCACACCTGCGCCTGTGAGGGTTCGGCAAAAGCATATCTGACGGCCACCTACCTGCAACTCTGAGGGCCCTACACCAGAGACTGAGGGCCGCACTGGCGTCTCAGAGTACCTTGTCGGTATCTAAGGACCCCACAGGGCTTCTGAAAATGCCGCCGGCCTCTGTGGGCCCCTTGCCGGTCTGAGGTCCCCCTCCCCGGTCGTTGAGGGCCCCCTGCCGACTTTTAAAGGGTTCGCACCAGCAGCTCTAAGGGCCACACACCCACATGTAACGGACCCACACCAGTGTCTCTGAGGGTCCACAACGGCGTCTGTATTCTGTGAGGACCCTCACCGGCGCTTATGAGGGATTCACACTAGCACCTCTGAGGGGCCACACGGGCGTCTGTGAGGACCCCACACCAGTGCCTCTAAAGGCCCCTAATTGGAGGCTCTGAAGGCCCTGCATCGGTGATACTGATGGTCCTACCAAAGGCACAACACAAGCCATTAGTCTCCTTCCGAGTCCCACACGCCGCCCTCCCACCATAGGCGGCGGAACGGGGAGGGCACCGGGGCACCGTGCCCCCTCTGATTTGGGCATTTTAACATTAGCCCTATGGATGGGCGTTGCATGGAAAGAATGGGACCAAAAGTCGGCAGTGTCCCCCCCCCCCTCCACTTAATTGAAGGTGTTCCGCCGCTACTGCCTCCCACCGGAGCGAGTAAACCTGTATCAATCAACGACTTTACCACCGTTATACGTCATAATGTTCTCATCACGCCAAATCAAATACCATCCGGAACCAAAATGGTCCAGTATAAAATCTGACCTACCAAAGTTATGATCAAGTTCAGATAAAATCAAAGTGGGATGACAATAGCAGGTGTTCTTAAATCGATGCCGAATCAGCAGAAACCATTCACATGCAAGAGAAATACCTTGTGCTGATGTTTATATAAAAACAGACATGTAGGCCCATAAAAGGGAGCAGAGATCCTTCATCGTTGCATCAATGTTGAGGGGGCGGCGCCCACCCGGCTCTCAAGTTGGAGGGGGGGGTAAGCGCCCCCACTGCCCCCCCCCCTGTTCTCCGGGGTCTATGCAGTGAACGACGCTACAAAAAAAAAAACATGTGACACCTAATAGCAGGCACTATAAACATGCGCTCGTACGTATCCCGTCAGACCAGGACGGGGATCGGGGGTAGTACTAATATAATACTGAACGAGGCCGGTGTAAATAAATTTTCAAGACCGAGGTCCTTACTGGATTTTTGAACGAGGCCGAAGGCCGAGTTCAAAAATCAGTAAGGACTGAGGTCTTGAAAATTTATCACCGGCCGAGTTTGGTATGTATTTTACTGTATGCCAACGATAAATTTATTTTCTGGACTGAAGCTCTTAGCCGACTAAAGGAACGAGACCATCCCAAAATGTTGGCTTTAGTGCATTCTGGTAATGCATTTTTGACCGTGGTCAATTTGCTTACACCAGTCATTACCACACCGCTCTGGCTAATGTATTTGAATAGGCCAGGCATACAGTAATATGCAATATACATTAACACAGAACTATTTCGTGCTTTAAGATGCATAACATCACATTTGCACGAACATTCTGAGTGCCAGACAAGCCAACAGCAAGGCGTCATTTCGGTAAAATGCATTTAATGATGATCGTAAGCTCACAAAGCATAGCGAGCGTGTTAGTTCAAAACATTGCCGCTAGGGGCGCTGAGGTCGCTAATGCTGAGAGATAGGCCAAAGTGCCGGCGGTCGGCGCCGCATGGGTGTTAATATTTGGGGGAAATAAAAAATGTCACACGGTTTCTACGTGTCTGGGGCACGATAAAATCAGTGGAGCACCATGTTTTGCGAAAAAAGTGCCCAAAATGACACACCCTAATAGTCAGGGGAAGGAGGCAGGGACCAGATTCGGAGGCACTATCGCACCAGTTGCTTCATCTGCGCTGTTTAGGACAGCTTCTGCCAGGCCTGTTGTTACAGTGAGGAGCTGTTTATAATTAAGGCAATGCCCCGCGTTGTGTACCATCTGTACGAGCCGTTTTGATCGCGTCTCCTGGTGTATGGTGTTGGCCAGTCCCACGTGCTTCGGAGTCCATTTCCTGCCCTTTGAGGCGCAGAACACCACGTCTTGTGCAATCGAAAGGGCTTGCCGTCCCGTGTCATCACCATCACCGGAGCCCGAGTCTAGCAGCTGGCGGATGAAGCTAAGAAGAATCGATGGGACGCAGGCTACGGCGCTTTCCTCATCACCATGGAGCCCTTCATAATTGGGTGCTTTTCGAATTTCTTCTCGAATCTTACGGGCGAGGTGGGAGACTTGTTCATTCAAGTCCTCGTGCTCATCATCGTCTTGAGATTTTGTCTGGGACAGGTCAATGGGCGTCAATAGCGTCCCCAACCGCCTGACAGCGTGCACATCGAAGGCGTCGCCCAGCTTCAGCTTCAAGGCAGTCACGAACGTTGTCTTCCTTGACGAGTATGCATGTTGGACTTCGATGCCCAGATCTTCGCATATCTGCTGGTAGCGACGAAAGATGGAATCTATGTCCAAATTGGTGCGGTCGGTGTCCGTCAGAAGCTCGTCTGCTAGGAGCTGCAGGACGTCGTCACTGGACGGCGTTGAAGTCGACAGCCCGGATCTTAATCCAGCCTCCCAGGACTGCCTTAAGAAGGCAGCATAGCACGCATTGTGATACCTTATGCCCGTTGCTATTATGTCGAGATACGGTGGAACGCGTCGTGACATGAACGGGTGTACTTCACATCCATATCGTATTTTTTGTGCCGTGTGTTGTGAGGTGACGATATGCAACTCCATTGTCTTTCGTTCTTGACAGAAAATGCATTCCGCCCAATCCACAGATTCTCGTCGAAGCCTTTGGGTTTCATCAGGGTGTTGAGCCGTTTCTGTGCCATTGTGACGTACAAACACCCTGTAGCAGTTTTTATGGTACTTTAATTCACAGTTTTCGTTCAAAATGGAGTCTAACCTGTCAGAGAGTCGCCTCTTGTTTTTGTCTTTTTTAAGAGAAGGTAACAGCTTAGTGATATTCTCCTTTCCAACGCTTGATGCCAAGCAGAGCTTTTGATTTTCTGTCCCGTCTTCCTCGCAAAATACACACTCGTCGACTATGTCAATTGCACGCTTTCCTACTGCCATTCTTATTCATGACTAAAATAACCTGTTGAAAGTATTAAAACTACATGTAAACTATAAAAAATGTGTCAACAAAAGATCATGTCATACATACTTGATACAGACGATATAACATTTAAATGCCGCCACAGCGCTATTTAACGGTGAAAACCGTATAAAATGTTTTATTTCACGTGCTTAAGCAGCATGCTCTACTACTATCACCTTTCGACCAAAATCTGTCAGGCGGTGACTCACACTTCACGTTCTCCACATCTCTCCCATTCCACCTCCGTGAAGATGATTTGGCACGGATCAACGCGGAAATGTATCCTGATCATGCTGCACGTACTTTTACCGCATAGTCATGCATTTATCGTGAATAAAGTTAAACGTTCTAATGTCATGCAACAATTTTTCACGTGTTTGTCAATTAATGACGTCATAGTGACGTCATGGACTGCCTGAGCAGTGAAAAAATTACGCTGATCACTAAAGCAATGCATTTTAAGTAAAGGAACAAAATTTTAGAATAAGATCTCAAAAATTGATAATGCTACAACGGTATTTAACAGAAGGGTGCGATTCTCTAAAAAAGGTGAACCGTGCCATTGCACGTGCTCTGGAAGTGGTGCAACACGAGTTAGAGATGCGCACCGGTCAGATTCGGATTCAGCGATCAATTTTGTGCTAGAAACGACCCTTCGCTAAGCTCTACTCAATTTTGCGTTATTCGGGCTAAAAATGTGCCTCCTTCCCCTGACTATAAATGTTGGCGTGTTATTCAGTGGAGAGGAAGTCAATGTTATTCATTTTCTCGTCTGGCGCAGCCCAAAGTTACCCTGTGGGGTGGACAGGTGCCCAGCGGACGGTGGGCCCGTGCAGACCAGCACGCCCTATAAGGCTTCACTTATCTGTGCAACCTTACGGCCCGTGGCTACACGTGGTCGCGAAGCTGCAGACGGCGGCACTATTATCTGAACTTTGGGCTGCTAAATATAATTATCCGGCAATAAACTACGTAAATATGTTATACGGAGTGGCGGTTTGGAGCAATATATGCATTTTTATATGATATATTTTACACCTATTTGATTTCTATGGAGCTTATGCGTGCAGTTGGCAACTGAATGCGCTTTGCACCCATGAAGTGCAGATAGGCGACAAGTGTACCGTTGATAGCCGTGCAATATCTTTAAGTTTAGTCCCCAAACAAGTCGGAAGCAAATATGTCATTGTCCTTGTCCACATTCTACCTCCCTAGCATGAATTGGCTCATTTATTTTCGCTTATAAAAATATTCTGGGAATCGGTTCCTTCGCCTTTGGCAGTGTATATCAACATTTACTGAAAATGTGTTGCCATGGGCGGATTATTACAGCAAAACTTCACGTCAAACGTTTTTGATTACGATAGGTTCTTTACTACTCGAGTTTTCTCTAGTGATAAAGGCATCTATGGTGCATAGTGCATCCTACTGCATATCTACTCATGCGCACATTTTCAACGGAGCTAATTAGTTTTAGTCCCAATCCCTCTCGCTTCCCTACAGCCACCTCTGGGACTGGCGCTGTTGCAGTTCAAAATGAAAACCGAACACCGTTCGCTGCCCATCCTTTTATGGCCAAACGCGAAGCGAAGCGAGTCAGGATATCTTGTAACTTATAGATATTAATTCGATGCAGACACCCCTCAAGATTGCGTCTGTGGAGCGAAGGAAACAGCGTTTCCCGCGGACATGCATTGTTCGAAGTGTGCGTAATGCATGTGCGACGCGTTCATTGAGTATATTAAACTCAATTTCACGATAAGGTGCACTCACCCCACTTAGCAATTGCAGATGACATGTGATAAGCACCTCAATAAAAGCGACATTCTGACAAGAAAATGCATGTCGACGAATGATATCGGGCGCCGAACTATTGACTTTGGACTCTGAGGGGAGGCCAGGTGAATAACCTGTAAGTTCACTCACTGCAACTGCTTGCAATACGGCGCCCGGGTGGCCTACTATGACGTCACAAGGGCTCCATCGCCCCCTCTGGCGCCTATTTGGGGGTCGTGTGGGAGTCGCTCAAGGGCATGACGCGACCGACCGAGCGCAGCTGTCGGCGTGCGACGCTGCACTGGGGCGGCTGGCCGCACTGGACTAGAGTACGGAGCCAGGTGCGCCGACCCCAACCCCATCCCACAGACACACAGACACAGAGACGAGCGGCGCTGGGCGGGGGCGGGGGCGGGAGAGAGGGCCGGAGCACTCCGCAGCCGGTGGCCCTCTACCCGCCCGGCAGCCGCGCCGTGCCGCTGGCAAGGTGCCAAAAGTCGACAGGCAGACGTCTGGCCCTGTGCGAAGTCGCGAGTGCGACCGCCCGGAGCGTCCCAAAAGCGGCACGAGCCAGCGCGGGGGAGTTGAAATGCTCAGCAGATGTTCGGGCACTGTAGCGACTGCCGTACATATGCTTTGCATGTTTTGGGACGATCTAAGCACTAATTGGATCAGCCAAGAGAGCCTGAAATGGATTCGTCGGAGCTTCAGATTGGAGATTTCAACCCATCCTGCGGTCTACCACTGAAACTGCTGGTATTGAAATGCAGGCAAGAGTCCGGAGTATGGCTTACAATTGTTCACGGTCAGGGTCGCATTTCCGAATTCCGGGACGGGACCGGCGGGTTCGCCGAACGCTAGCCGACCCCGCACGGACAGGGCTGCGAGAGCTGCAGCAGCTCGCGGCTGGCATTGTTCCCGGGGGGACCCTGCTATCGCTGGCACCAGTCGCCGGCGGGCCGAACGTCGACAGACCATTAGTGCGGTGGAAAATGCCGAGCCAGGCAGCACAGAAGGCCGGAAAGGGTCCGAGAAATGGGGAACGGTTAAGTTGAAACAAGGACCAATCCCTGCATGTTTGGTGGGAAATTGAACACCAAACGACTGCATTATTGGAAAAGATGGATCATTGATTAATCGCTGACATTATAACCGTTCATGATAAAAAATGCAAGAGGAAACTAAGCGCTTGGTAGGAACTACGCAATGCAACAATGGAAAGGCATTTAAAGCTCCATGAATTAGGTAGAGAAAATGTGTAATAGAAAATTATATGTATGTAGGTAGCTGAAGTTTCAGCTGAATACGTCATCAAAATGTGGCATTTCATTGCAAGTTGCAACTAGACTATTTTTAGTAAGCAATTGGTGTGGACTTAGGGCTTTGGAATGTGGGTCAATATGCTAAAATAACAATATCACACTTCATCACATGTTGCTGTGCGGGCTGCCTTAGCTACTCCTGTCCACAGATATGTCCACGGCGCATTCCTCGCGCCGGCCTCCGAGCGTCGGGTAGCCTTTGAAGGGATCGCATGCTCCACAAGATCGTGTTATTGATCGGAGCGGCACAACAAGCGTCGCAGAGCCGGTGCAACAATGGGGCGGCCGGGCTCCCCGGAATTCGGCGACATGGAAGTCGAACTGGGGACCTTGCAGCGCGACGGGAACAAAGCGGGCGCCCGGCGGAACCAGGGTCGGATCTCGGCGGCATCGCTGGGCGGCAGCGGCTACTGGACGATAGATGATTGGTTTGCTACTGGGGTTTACATAGACGAGACTGCGCTCATTTTAGTGTTGCAAATTCCATGGACAATGCATGTACAAGCCTTAGCATTTTAGCAAGCTATTCGGGATAGTGGAAGTTTGGAAGTTTCTGTTAGAACCGTTGGAGTGTTTGGAGTAGTCGCTATTATCCCTCGCCCGCACATGCCGTTTTCCCATACTAGAACGCACATGGGGGGGGGGGGGTGGCTGCCACCCCCCCCGCGCCATTTTGTTCCTGTTGGAGATAGAGCTTAGCGGTAAAGACCAAAAAGATTCTTTGGGAAGAGACGAATCCAGTGATACCCAGTTTTACCTTCTCAGGTCAGTCATTGACCTTCCAGGTCAGGTCAAACTAAAAAATGTTGCTGTTTTGGGTCACCGCTGGATATCAAGTGCGCTGCTTATCATATACCGATGACGATGCCGTTTTCTGGTGCCAAGCCAGCTAGAACCTCTTTGTCACACTACCCGACCAGGTTTTTGCTGCTGAGGTCATTTCAGGTCAAGTTAGGTCAAGGTCAATTATATGTGTTTGTATGTCTGTGTGTGTCTGTGTGTATACTGATGTGTGCACCGATTGTTTATGTGTCCATATTACATGAAATCATGATCTGAGAAGCTTTTACCAAAAATGCAGTCAAAAAAATTCACAAAAAGTAAATTCCGCTTGCCTAAAACGCAATTATCTTAGATGACCTAGGTTGACCTTGACCTTGACCCTGACATCTGTACATCGTCGAACAACATGTTCCATGATAGGTGGGAGGTAAGACTGGCAAAAAAGGCCGAAATCAAGGTGTCAGAAGCTCACAAGGCCCATAGCCAACGCAAGATGTTGAAAATTGGCCATTTGGGTCATGACATGACCTGAAAAACAAGGTCATATCTCCGAAACCAAAAACCACAGAAACTTGAAATTTTCAGTGGACATCAAGAAAGGATAGAGGAGCAGCTATACGAAAAATCAGCCTTCTAGCTCTAAAAATGTTGGGTGCAGAGCAGAAAGACTACCTGGGGGGGGGGTGGCAACCCCCCCCCCCATGTGCGGGCGAGGGCTATAGCGCCTGTTTTGTCGAGCCTCCCATTCAGCTCCCTATATCCATGTTTTCAGACTATTTTCAGTTCACTCAGCCTATTCAATATTCATGCGAGTTACAACTTACAAGACCATGAACTGGCTAGTTTGAAACGCCAGCAAGATCCAAAGTAGCTGAAAAGCATGTGCATGCAGCATGATGTTTATAGATGCTAAGTTATCAGCATGCAATTGTCGATGCCACATCAACTGACCCTTTGTTTATATCCGCTGAGACCTTATGGAAGACCATGGTCAATGGTCATGTCGGCTGGGCAATTGTTATACACAATACACATAGATGAAAAGGTACGAGCACAGCACGTCAATATAATATCGTCTCAGTAAACGCCCTGCTAACGCCAACCATATTGCAACACACGATGAATTTTTTATCGCCAGCTTCAACTTTACACCACGGGCTCTAACGCCGCCCAGCGCATGGAATGGTCGCTCGAGATAAATAATGAAAATAGAGCCGTCTTCGCCGTCCCTCTACCCGTCTGCGCCGCTCCTCTACCCGGGCCGGGTCGATACTGCAGCTTCATGGCAACAGCCGCAGTGGCTGGCCCGACTTCGGGCTGCGCGACCAAAGCCATCCGAAACCCGTGAACCACGCGGTGGAGTAAAATGCTGCCGAGAATTTGCGCCAACCCAACGCTGGTATACGAGCAGTCTTTGGTAAAATGACGTCAAAGGTCATTGTGCAATGTGTTTACTGTGACGTCCACGTGGAAAGCGGTCATTGGTGATATGAACCCAATGCCGTCATCAGCATGTTCATTGTTCGTTCAATAACCTCGGTAATCTGAGAGGACCCTTAAGTTGGCGATTAGGGATTACGTTGCATGGTTAATTGTTTCTTGACCTGATATAATCGCAGGGTCCCCAGACAGTCCTGAGAAAAAGGTTTCCGAGATTCCGACTACAATCAGTACCGTGTTACGTCTTACATGATATGTTTTGCTAGATGTGAATATTTGTTTTCAATTAATGAAGCAGATAAAGCAAATAAAGTTATTGAAAATGATGAAACAAAACATACAGTTCATTCAATAGAACTGCGTAGTGCGTATACCATTGGCATGGACACTCTGCGCAATGCGTCGCACGGATGATTATCGTATGCAATGCAATACATTTCTAACCCATATCTACATATAGTGGTATCCTTCGGCCTGCAATTCAGGCTATGCATAATCGTTACGTAATTCGGACATCAAAACTCTGGAAACGTCAGTCACATGCCACTTGGCAGGTTTTCCTACCGGAAAATAAAATAGAGATGCCTTATTTGCTAGCTCGGCATTGAGTAGGACCACTCCGCTCATGCCTGCACAATTGGTTACGCCGTATGCGTACCAGGAGAGTGGTAACCTTTGGATATCCAGCAGTAGCGGCGGAACACCTTCAATTAAGGGGGGGGGGGGGCACTGCCGACTTTTGGTCCCATTCTTTCCATGCAACGCCCATAGGGCTAATGTTAAAATGCCAAAATCAAAGGGGGCACGGTGCCCCGGTGCGCTCGCCGTTCCGCCGCCTATGGATCAGACTGCGAATAAATGGAATGGCGAATGCGCAGTAACTACCTGAAATACATATAACGAAACTTCGAGTGCATGGGTAGTTATTGGACAATATAGGTAGTTCCTAGCACAATGCACATGATAGGTATGTGTTCTTATTGTTCATGAAGCATATTCATTACTCATCTTCAGCAAGCATGCCTACGAATTTTATTGCAGATTTTTCCCGTGGCTATTTATCTAAAAAAAAAAAACAGGACTCCTTTAACCCGCGCCCCACTGGGGGGGGGGGGGAGGGGGGCTATTCATAGCCACCCCTCCCGTTTTTCTGCAATAACTTCCAAACCACTTGACGTATCGACGCTTAACTTTCAGTACCTGGGGCTGCATCAATTTGACACCTTGTGTCAAAATTTGTACTTCGTAACTACTATAGGTCGGCCGGAAATGACGTCAGAGTGACGTCATGTTCGGCCGATTTCGACGCAAAACATTGAACCACGGCAATCGCTCCCAAGACCACAGTTTTTAAGCTAGATCCAATTTCTTTGCATGAGAGGACTCAGAATAGAATGCGCTATCAAACTGATATCTCGGATTTTTCGAAATTTTGAAAATTTGGAAAATTTAATATAATAAAATCCAAAATTTATATTTTTACATTTTTTTCAAAACGTTTTTGACTTTTCGAAAAACCGGAACATATGTGATAGAACGTATTATTATGACTAACTCTAGCAAGTTTAAGCTAAATATCTTCAAAAATGGCCAAGTTCTACTCTACGCATTATTGCAAAAAATCCACAATTATCAATTTTTCAAATCATTTTTTCAGCACGTATTTGACATCGTACGCCAATATAAATAGCACCATCGTGTTTCTGAGCTCAAACTGCATCCAATAGACACCTTTTTTGTTGAAAAATTTTAACTTCAAAATTTGACCTTTTTGACCTGAAAGTGACCTGACCTAAGCTAAATTCGACTCAAAATGACCTCGAATGACACAGACGACATCAAATTCGAAATCTCTGACCTAAATGGACCATAAAACATGTGTCACGTGACCGACACATGATATAATATTTTCGTGACCTGTGATGACCTGACCTTGACCTGAAAATCAAAGTACAAGTTTGGTACCCTCAGGGTATCTAGAGCATCTGTTCACGAGTGTGTGATCCAAAAATGAGCCTGATCTGACTTGTAAGACGGCGGCCAGAGCCCAAAACGTGAACAAGCCAAAATGGTAATAATTTTTACTTTGATCTGACCTGTGACGTCATCGGTGACCTCGAGGTTAATGAAATTAGGTTTCGTTCGACAGTTTTTCCGGGGCTATCAGACGCCGTTTGAATTTTGACGATCGGCCCAGTAGTTTCGGAGTTAGGAGGGGGGCTATGAATAGCCCCCCCCCCCCGTAGGGCGTGTTATACGCAGACCCCAGTGGGGCGCGGGTTAAATTCAATTGAGCGAGCAATACGACTCGAAAATACCAAGGACCACTGACATTGTCATCATAAGGTTTGTTTACAAATTTTGAGGCCGTTTGTGTATGACCGCTAACGGCGAACATCCATTGATTTCACCTCAAACCAAGAGACGAGTCTCGTAGGCGACGAGGCGAACGACGAGACTTGTGCCCATCGATTCTTTTTTCTAAACAGATTGATGTTTGCAGTAAAATTTAGCAGCATCGGATGCAAAAAGTGCATCCGATGCTGCACCTTTTGCCCCTTTGCATCGGATGCAAAGGGGCAAAAAGTGCGATATAAAACGGACGCATTACTGAGCTACTTCGAACTGAGGTTTCGATAAATGCATCACATTTCTGGCGAATAGACGTCTCAACGAAATAAAATTAAAACATTGCGATAATTTATCAGATTCATGTTAACCGACGCACAAGCGAGTAATTTATCTCCTGAAAGGGTAGCAGTCCGTGTCTGTACCACATAATTCATTAGGTACGACGCACATGCAGAAATAATATTTCCAACTGTAACTGCCATATCGAATATCAATGAGCAAATACGTGATCCGCTGGATGTCATCGTCTACCCCGCCCTGCCGACTGGCTGGGAGTGGGCATCATTAGCTCACGTAAGTGCATCGATCCATGCGCTGCCGATCCCCTCCCCATAACCCGCGTCTCCTGGGGTTGGCTCTCCACATTCAGTGTCTCCTGGTGTTGGCTCCCCTCCTCACATACAGTGTCTCGTATCGTTGACTCCCCGGCGTCTCCTGTCGTTGGCTCACCACATAGTGTCTAATGTCGTTGGCTCCACACCACATTGTGTCTCCTCTGGTCCTCTCGTTAGCTCCCCACATTGTCTCCTCCCCAATTTGGAGTATCCTGTTATTGGCTTCCCAATCCCGCGTCTCTTGTCGTCGACTCCTTCATTCCGTGTCTCCCGTCTTTGACTCCCTTCCCCACACCCAGTGCCTCCTGTCGGCTGCCCACACCGTGTCTCCTTTCGTTGGTTTCCCATCCATTATCTCCTGTCGTTGGCTCAGTGTCTCCTGCCGTTTGCTCCCCTCCCCACATCGTGTCTCTCGCAGTTTGGCGCCCAGTCTCATGTCTCCTTGTTTTCACCACCATCCCTAGCTGTGAAGTAACCTCCGAATCTACTGTGCTCAGAGGGTTCGCGGCACAATCCGCTTGTAAACACGAACCCTGATCTCTTCTTCTGCTGTTATTCACCTCTTTCGATCCTACCCGAACCGCGCTCATCCCCCGTCCAACCGCATTCTCTCTGCCCCCTCCATTCGTCCACCAAACGCACAGCTGACTAAGGTTGTTTATTCTGAGACCATATACTAAGACGACGTGGCACTGCTATGTCGAGAGCTCTCAAGGTGGACACTGTCAAACGTCAGAAGACGTACCGACCGCATGCTCATCAGGACAAGAGAAGAATCTAACATTTGCCACCGCTACGTCTCGGAACATAAAACAATAGCAAATGTGAAAAATCAACGCATATTAATAAGTACACCACGCGGCTAGTCTCATAAGCAGAGGCGCCAAAATACATTTCACATCGGTAATAAAAATATATTCAAGGCTCAATCTCGGGTAGCGACAAGCCCTGCGTTTAACTGAGCAAGACTTAACATTGAGAAGTTTCTATTTGTACGCAACAAAACCTCTCAACTGGGCAGCTCGGTCGTTGGTGGCCGAGAAAGGTTACACTTGCACAGCGCTTCACATATACGGCATTAGGTATTCAGTAATTCGACGGGATTTTATTAATCACATTGCATTTGTTCGATAAATTTGTTCAATATATAATCTGGAATGTACAGAAATAGGCTATGGCGACGCGAAGACCGTGATACCGCGCGGACAACCAACCGGATAATATACATTTAACAATAAATTATGCCTCAGGTACTGCAACTTTCCCAGTATTTTATCATTTTAATATGCTGAAGAATAAAGTGTTTCAAAGAATGGCCACCAACGTCCGCGCTGAGCTTTCTAACACGCATGTAAACATTCACAGGAGTAACTCTCATAAGATATTTACATTTTAAGGTAGTAAAATACTGTACCACGCAGCATTGTGATTGGCCCAATGAAGTAGCCACCGGCCGGCGGCGACTGAGCGACTGAGCCGGCGCGAGCTATGGCAGAGCGCCCCCGCCCCCTGCCACCCCCGGCCGGAGACGGCAGGGGCAGTGGCGGCGTCAGACCGCGCCAGCGCCCGACAGAGGCGGCTCCAGGCACGACCCGTGGCGGCACTGACCGGCGCCCGCCCGTCCGCCCGCAAAGGCCCACTTATTGCCTGATAGTCATACGACGTGTCGCAAAATAACGTCACCACCGTACGTTTGGTAAAAAAGTACAAAATGACCAGGACTATAGTGAGTACAAGGACACAGAGCTTCGCACATCAAGGGACAAAGTTAGCTGGCCGCAATAGTTGAAGCTTGGCATTATGGTCGAACATTCAAACGGACAAAGAAATGGTACCACACCGATTTTGGAAGACTAAGTACTAGGCGGGCAACCAAAGCAGGTGAGACGCGGTCACATAAAAAGCAACACCTATCCTAGAATGTGATGTCACACTCTTTAAAATGTGTTTACAGCAACTTTGTAGGAAAATAATTTGCCACAACACGCATGACCACAACACATATCGATTCTGTGTACGAAAATAAAATACTTTTGTGGCTCATTTTATATGACGTATACGTTCTCGTATATATAACAGCATGCATTCCTGATTGAATTAAATGTCAAAGTCGAATGTGTCGGGTACAAAATTAGCTCTGACCTGCCAGCCCCGGGGGTTGGCCCGTCTGGGTCGGCCGCGGAAAACGAGAATGGGAGGATGAGGGGAGGGGGACGGGGGGACTAAGAAGGTACCGAGCCGCGGGAGCCCAAGCGGCAGCATATTGCTATTGGTCGGGCGCGCTCGCGCCGTGCCCAGCTCCGAGGCGATATGTGGTGTGATTGAGCACCGGCCGACGGCGCCGGTGGGGACGGGGAGGGGGAGCGGGGCTGGGGAGGGGGAGCAGGGAGGGCAGGGGACGACCGGCGGCCGCACTGCAGAACCGGCGCCGTCGCCGCCGTCGGCCGGTCGATAGCCGAGCGACGCTGGCCGCTCGCCAGCCGCGGCGCGGCCAACAGAAATATCGACGCCGCCGATGGGCGGCGAGGCACGCCGTGCGACCACCGGCTCGCGGGCGCGGCCGCCACCCCGGCACTGGCAGGTCACTCGGTGAGTATTTTACAAATGAGCTACACGTAAAATGTAAAAATGTCTACGGCGCCCGGCCGGCCGGTGACCAGCCGAGTCGCTGTGTCTTTTATGAAGCCCAGCTCAGCGCCGAGACCGCCGCGGCCGCCGCTGGCGACGGCGGCGGTGACGGCAGCGGCTAGTCGGAGCCGAGCAGCGCAGATGTCGGGCTCGACGAACCTCCCAGCAGCGCGGCGATCGGGCTCGACGAGCCGCCGAGCAGAGCCGCCGTCGGGCTGGTCCGCTTCGAGCCGATCGGTCCGAAGAAGCCGTCCAGAGGCGGCGGCGTGGTCGTCTCGACGCCCGAGTCCGAGTTGAGCGTCTCGCTGGATCCCTTGGCGGCCGGCAGTGGAGCGCTGATGACGCCGGCGTCCCAGCCGAGCGGGCCCGGCCGCGAGAAGAGTAGGTCCAGCGCGTGGCTGGTGGACTCCTCGGAGCCGCGTCGGCTGCACGGCGCGTCGGCCGGGTCAGCCGGCAGGCTGGCCGTGCGGCCGCGGCTGTCGCTCTGCCACGGGTCGGCCAGCGCCAGCTCGCGCAGACTGGCGCTCAGAGTCTCCAGACCGTCCGGCTGCTGCAGGTTGCGGAAGGCACTGAGTCGGCTGCCGCTACCGCTCGCCGGCGCCGGCGGGGGCGGCGGCGGCGGCGGCGCGTACCGGTGCACCGGTGGCGGCATGCTGGGCGGCGGGACACCCGTCCACGTGCCGCCCAGGTTGGTGTTGCCGTAGGATCCGAACATGCCAGACTCCGCGCCGGCCGGCGGCGTCGCGAACGCCGAGTCGTCGATGCCCAGGAAGCTCCCGATGCTGGTGGTGCCGCCGTAGCCCGTCGGGCCGCCCGGTGGACCGTTGGCGGCCGCCGCAGCTGCCTCGCTGCGGAACTTGTCGACGCGGCTGCTGATGTGCGCCGTGATGGCCTCACGGGCCGTCTCCACGTCATCCGGCTGGCCGACCACCTCGAAGATGGGCCGGTGGCGACGCGACGGCGTCGTGATGTATGTGTTGGTGTCCTGCTGGATGCGCTTGATGGTGGCGCCCTTCTGACCAACCACAAGGCCCACGAACTCGTACGGCACCTCTACCTGGATGGTGACGTCACCGTCGCGTTTGGGCGGCCCCAGGGCGGGGGCGGGTCCGCCCGGGTTCTGGCGGCGCGCCTCGCGCAGCTGGCTGAAATGCTCGGCCGCCGCCAGGATCTTCTGCTTAGCGAAGGCCACGTCCTCCTTGCGACCTGGAACACAAGGACACAGACGTGTTGGAGCATGTCCGTGTGGCTAGTTGGCCGTGTCCCTCAAAACACGGGCTCTTTGAGGTGTGTGAAGATAAGAAGTATAACCCTTCTCCTTCCTCAGAAGGCAAGCATTGATGAGTTGGAGTTTTTAGCGCCCAAATGGCGGGAGCTGTCGGTTCATACCACAGCTATATAAAACGTCAAGAAACAACGAGCACGAGACTTCATGAGCAAAAAAAAAAAGCACAAAGGAAACATTAGGAACGACAATTATCTATTGAAATGCTGCGAAGAAATACATCAGCTTCCTGTTTCATATGTAGATTGTCAACTTTGGACTACGACTAAACAAAAAAAACTTGACGTAATCAAGGTAACGAACGTCTTTCGGGAACGTCTATTATCAAACATCATTTGACAATAACCTCATTGAGGCAAACACTATGCAAGGACAGAGCCGCATTTCTGGGAAACCGAGCGTCACAATGAGTGACCTAGCTCTTCCTTCCCGCGGCAGGGCAACACGGCAGCGGAACTATTTACGCCACCGGACCAACTCAGACATTCCAGGAATGGGAATCGATGCACTCGTTATGGGCAGGTGGGGCGTGGAAATCGAGGGGGTGGGGGCATAGACTGGAAGGTGGGAAAGCGCTCTGAATCATCGCGTTGATTGTTTTGAATATTTTACATTTTTGCAAAGAAGTTTGTACATGAATATATTTTGAAGGTAATGTCAAGATAACGGTAGACATATCACATGCTCGAAGTTGTAGCGCAAAGTAATCGTAAAATCAAGCATGCAAGGAGTTATTACTAAGTGCCGCTGCGCGATAGCATCAATGGCCGACATCGATTTTTCCTTCAACTATATTTTCGGATTAAGTTGCAACAAAACTGATAGGTCTAGCAAAAATACATATGCATGTTCGCATGTGAGCATATTGCACCAAACTACGCCTAGATTTGACATGGAACCGTTTCAACCTGCACTTCCTCAAAGACAGGGAAGTCTTGACGCCAAAGCGGGGTTCACCCAAACATTGGTCAAGCATAAATCGTAGAAACCCAAGTAAAATACGATTCAAAGGGGTGTAATAAACAAAATGTAACCATTCTTTGTGGTGCTGCCCCGCGCAAGAGGGTCTCGGCCAAGATCACCATGGTGAGTACATTGGGCGAAAAACGTCTACATCCGACGTCGAGACACTTCCAATGGACTTAAACGGACTACAGCCACAAAAGCTCAACCAAAAATTTTGCATTGATCAACGTCGTGACCTGAAAGAAAAGATCATGCTACAAAAAGAAAATAATCATGCTGTATATACCAGCCGATCTGTGTTGCCACACTTAACACATTCAAAAAGCTGTGATCGCTCTAGCATCTCTTACCTAGCATGGTTATGGTCACAAACTGGTAGTGGCCTTACATGACCTGACATGACCTTTGAGTGACTGCTGGCCATAAGCTGCACCTGCCCATGCCCCATTGAGCCCGTACAGATGTCATTCTGAAACTATCTTGCGGTTTTTGAATATTGCCAGTTTGTTCAGGGCAAGGAGCACTGACAATTCCAGCCAATGTTTTATAATTTACAATAACGAGGTCACGAATTTGACCTGACCACGGGTCAATTTCTGGGAAATAAGATGTATGATTTAAAGGATTACAAAGCAGTTGCCTCACTTGGCCTAGTGACCTGACCAGAGTTCCCAAAGAGCAAAAAGTGACCTCCCTGCTTTTGTAATTGCCTATTGAGAACAAAAGATTCCTGATACCTTTCTCTATTTTTCGAAATAGTCATCGGGGCATAAAAACCTTAAACCTCATAGCGAAGTCGGCTGAGCCTGAGACCCACATAAACTCACGATAAGGAAACGTTTTTAGAGTACACAAACACACCTGATAAACAGAACAGAAGGGAGCAGGCAAGTCGACTGACCTGTGATGACGAACACCGGCTCTTCATCCCGCTTCGGCGTCTTGATGTAGGTGTTGGTCTCGGCGCGGATGTTCTTGATTTTTCCGCCTGGAAAGGACAAACACACGTCAGTTTGGAACACTCAACGAGCATGGACGGAACATGGCTGATAAGTGCCGAATTTCATAGCAGATTTCTTCTTTGATGCCATGAGTATATGATAAGCTACATGTCGCACCGAATGTCGCTGAGCAATTACTGGTCAAAGGAAAATTATAACTACAAAAAATAGCTTATCTCTCAGGAAAATGAGGAAGAAGAGCAAAATTACGTAAATAAGAGAATACGCAATTCCTTGGGAATCATTCAGATTTTATCATTGCAATTCAATCACGAAGTTCAATAAACCTAGAAGTACCCACTGCCAGCATAACCTGGCAATGAGTCTAACGACACGTGGGTTCGGACCACGTGTTCGGCCGCCCGCCTCTCAGCCTGGTAGCGCGTCTACGACCCCTTATTTTCCAGACCAGACACCTCCGACAGGGATATCGGCAGCCCCTCATTACCCGCTCACACGGACCCACCCCAGCGAGCGGAGCGGGGCGTGACCTCGGCACCACGTGCGTGGCAACAGAGCAGGACCTGACCTCGCGCAGCCATGGGAAGGCTACCGGCGCCGCTTACAAGGCTGAACGGGGGAAACGTAGCCACATAACCGGACTGCCCGCTCCGCCCGAATGCCAAGTGGCGGCCGGCGGGCGAGTTCCGAGAAACTGGGAGAGAAAAAAAGGGGAAGGCACGGAACGGCCGAACCAGCCCCTCCATGTAGCGTGTAGCCGCTGTGCCGGACACCTACGGCCCCGGTTCGGCCCAGTTCGGTCGGACTCGCTCGCTCTTGACCGGCACCGCCCCAGCGGCGCCGGCTCTGCCGCGCCGTGCATAGTGCAGAGCGGAGCGCCACATCAACATCCATACGGCCCATAAAGGAAAATCGCCGCTGTGCCAAACCAGTTTTGTGCAGCGCGCGGCGCCCACGGCGCGGCGCGGCCATGAGGCGGCGCATGGCGCGCCGGCTGCGCCAGATTAGCCGCGCTGCTTCCGGTCCCCTGGCGGCGCGGCGCGGGAGGCAGCTGGCCACCAGCGGCCGCAGATGCAGCCGCCGCCGGCCGCACGGGTTCAAGGGCGACAGAGACGGCGGCGGCCGCGGCGCGCGGAAGGGGAGGGGAGCGGACGGCAGGCGGAGGGAGGGGAGGGGGTAGCGCGACTCTCACGGCGGCGCGGCGACCACGTGGGCCGCCGGCCGGCGCGCCACAACGCGAGCGCGCCAAGCGGCGGCCGGCGCTGGCGCGCGCGCGCGGGTCCTTATCAAAGGGTGGGGTGGCCGGGCGGCCGCGCCGGGCCGGGGAGGAGTACGGGCGGACTGCACCGGTGCAGCGCGGACGTGTTACGCAAGTGTCGCTGGAGCCTCCGGTCGAAAACAACGGAGTAGGAAGAGCGCAGTCTGGGCTGCATTGAAGTGTGGACCGGATAGTTAGGAAATGCACGCAACGTGCCACCGCCACCGTAAAATACATAAGCGGGTTCCGTCAGATTTAGAAACGAGTAGACCTACATTCCAATGAGCTAGCTTTTCGAGAGTTCAAGGGTAAAGATTCGGCAAAGTTAGCGGACGACCCAGTAACAGAATGCTGAATACATTAACTCACGGCGAACAATAAAACTTCTCTGGAGCCCAGAGCTCCGGATGAACCCCAATCTCGCCCCGAGCCGCGGAAACCCCACAACCCTGACCAACTTACCCCCCCCCCCCCCCCAGTATCATAACCTAATCCAGCCACGCGCTAGTCAGACCACACGGCACACATCCCTAACCGACGCGGGGCGGGCGGGCGGGCCGCCCGGCATCGATTCCCATTACGTCGACCAGCGTACGCATCTATCGATCTCCCGTCAGCGAACAAGTGCCCAGTCAGCGTCAACAGCGGCCTGCACTGATGACCTCGGAGACAAGCGGCCCGCACTCCCACGCGGAGGCATGCCTCACCGCTGCCTCACTGCAGACGAGGCACATCGCCGGGCACTGAGGCATCACACCCACGCAGGGCGTGAGTTGACGAAATGGTAACCGTACACAAGCTAAGCGGCATAACGCAAAACAACGAAAAAGCGTAACTGTCTTAACACAATTTGGCTAGCAACAGAACAGCGACTCGCGAACAAAAGTTGAAAATAACAAGGTGTGTTGGACTAAGAACAAGACAGCCAGCTCGCCAAGAACCGGGTCTCATTTTTATCAATCGGACATCCGATAACTGCAAATTGCGCAACTGAGCCGGACGGGCCCGGTCTTGCAGCCATTGTTGATGTACAGAGCACCCGCCCAAGTCAACAAGGGACGTTTGAAGTTTGCCAGACGTGCTGCATGAGGCACGGTACTCGCGCCCCCTGCTAGTGTTTGTGGCGGGAACTGGATAGCGCGCGCACATTTGGCGGGTCACGTGACACGGCTTTATCGCGCGTTTATCCACCCGCGCCGCTGATAGGGGTCGCAGATACAGGGACCCGGACACAAGAACTGACCAGTCGTCACAGATAGCCAACTGTCGAGAAATTGACTGAAATGTGGAACCAACAGCAGTTGTATGTTGACTAATTTTCGCCCTTAGACAATAAAAAATGTTTGAAGTATAACATTCCGGTGATTTTCCGAATGTGAATGGAGGTTTTACGCCCACTGCGTATTGATCAAATTTTGCAGGGAGATTATGACTATATGAATCGGTTAGTGATGGAAAGTAATTGATTACGATGACAAATACGTTCTTCGGGATGTATTAACCTAGTTCGTTACTCTCTTAACCAATTTCGGAGCCACCAATGTGTGGTAAAAATTGAAAAATTTGATTGCAGTATAGGCAGGTCACCCTGAGACATAAGCCTGATACGATAACCACATTGTCTTCGGAGTCAGAGTGTATGGATTAACTTGCCACGGCAAAATACACTACGCGAATACGGTAACCTTTTCAATCAAACGCGCTTGACGTGTCCACTAAAAACGCAGAAACTAGCCAAAGTGAATGCTGAGCCAGCATTTCATAATCCAGGCATAATGTAATTAAAAGTGCAGCATGACACAATCCTCCACAATCCATAACAAAAATGCTGAGCTTTACAATCCCCTCTTCCGCTAAACCCGCAAAAGAAAATCCCAAACAACCCGACCCATGGCGAACAAAAGCGTTGCCACCCACTGAAGCGGGCGCCATTCACCGGCCGACCCCATACAGGACAACTGGGTCGGCCAGGTGGCCGTCGGGCCCACGTGGTCCTCGGCGCCGGCTGCCCCGCTCCCCGCCAGGCCCTTTGTCCGCCGGCCGGCCGGACACAGGGCGCCGCCATCTTGAATTGGCCCGCGGGCGTCCGCACCGCGGCGCGGCCGGCGGACAACGGACCCGGCGAAAAGGCGCGAAGAACGCGGCGGCCGGCGGGGTGCGAGCCCCACGTGGGCCGAAGGGGGCGGAGAAATGACGAAAATGCTTACCTTTCTTTCCGACGATTTCTGCGACGTGCTCTGATGATGGGACTGGGACGCACTCGGTGGTGTTTGCCTTCATACGCGAGCTCTGCGGGTGGATGCACTCTGAGAAGCAGTCGATGTAGAACTGCTGCCGGACTTGATCCAAACTTTTGCCACACGCTGTCTTGAACTGACCGAAGTACTTAGCGTCGTTTTGTAGATCGAAGTCGCGCTGAACCTCACGAATCAGTCGGGCGGTCTTCTCCTCAACTCTGATGCCGGAGCTCATGAAATGCCGGTCCTGCCCGTGCAGCGGTACCAGGATCACGTAGTCGTCGTTGTTAGGACTGATTCTGCCGAGCATGATCTCCTTGATGATCCGATCCATACCGAGCTGAGGGTCGTCGTAGTACTTGTCGCATTCCTCGGCGAGCCAGCGCACGGCGCGGAGGTACGACCGGTAGTACTGTGAGCACGTGTCGACCACTCCGCAGTCCCGGCCGTGGCCGCCATCCCGCGACATACCTCCGTACCGACCACTCCTGTAATTCTCGATCTTCCCCATTCCGACCAGTTCCATTGCACGCGGACCGCTCAGGCAGCACGGGCACGCACCCACTCACACAGCACCACCATACACGCCCCCTCCTCTCCGCTCCTCGATCGCCAGTGACCGCCGGCGCGGCGCGCGCCAAGTCCCAGACGAACGCCGGCCGTCCGGCCGCTCTGATTGGCTGGCGCCGCGCAGCTGTCGTCGGTTAGCCAATCAGCGCGCGTATGTTTTGGCGGGCTTTTCGCGCCCGGCTGCCGTGCAGCTGGCGCCGCGCGCGGCGCGACCACGTGCAGCGGGCCGGGGTTCTCAGATGGGGTCGGCGGGAGACCACGTGGGATTATTGGGGCCGTTACGACAGACGGGGCAGCTGCAGATCGGCGCCACCGATCTTGTAGGTAACGACCTGCTACCGGTGCGGGCCTGCGGCGAGCTCCCCGCCAGCTGGGAGCCGCAAACAAAGCCTGCAGCGACATTACGCGCCAATCTTGAAATTCCCGTAGGACTAGGAATATGGAAAAAGCACGGTTTTATTATCAATATAAAAAGCTGGTCACCAGAGGGTACCTTTTTCAAACTCACCACAATGAACATCGAACAGTGCGCGATTAAATTGTGATAGGATAGTGCATACCCGCGACGAGTGAGTGTGCCCCGGCATGACCCCTCTGTCCCCTCCAAGCAGTGGCGCGGGAACGGGGGGGGGGGGCTAGCGGGGGCTGAGCCCCTCCAACTTTTCGGCTGGGGGGGCTCGTAATGTATTTGAGCCCCCCCCCCCCCAGCTGGAGGAATCGAAATCGGAAATCTACCAACATAATTTCATAGATTCATACATAGGCGCGGGAATCGGGGGAGGGGGCAGTGGGGGAAGCTTGGCCCCCACAACTCTGGGGCCGTGGGGGCGGTGCCCCACAACTTTTCATGAGGTCAGAAACCGTTGGGGCAGCTTGTCCTCCCCAAATTAGGGGTTGTGGGTCACAAAGGAAGGAAGCATGTAAGTGAAAAATCCGCCTCTTTCACTGGCTCGGCAACTCATGGGCATATTAAAACCTTTATTCCAGGTTGCCAAAACGGTAGTTTCTTCACTCAGCTGAGACGGAATACCTCACTTTAAATATTTTCGTTTTTTTTCGTTGAAAAGGCCAAGGTCTGAAAAATAAGTGGCCTAAAACCGGTGAGAAAACTAGATTTGGGGGTACCCTAGGTTGTGGTTGATCTCTATTATGGTTGAGCCCCCCAGTCTTGAAGAAGTTCCCGTGCCGCTGCCTCCAAGCAGCAAAACTAGGATTGCTCTACTAATAAGCAAACCATCGTGCGCGATAATAAGCGAGAATTGGAAGGAAAACTTACATGTGGGTCAATGGGAAGTATAAACCGATGCATTTAAGTTGAGCCCGCTGCTAAGTGCTAATGCTATTGTACTAAGCTCTGAATGACTATGGCAGGATGGTGCTTGGTAGGTATATAGTCAGATAGAAGTGAACGGCTTGGATGGTCTGAGTTTAAAGGTGCGGGTAGATTGATTCAGCATGGGCGCGGGAACCGGGGGGGGGGGCAGTGGGGGCAGCTTGCCCCCCTAACTTTAGAGCCGTGGGGGCGGTGCCCCCACAACTTTAAGACGGAATACCGCACTTTTTTGCAAATGTTTTCTTTTTTGTTGAAAAAGCCAAGGGATGAAAAATAAGTGGCCTAAAACCAGCGAGAAAACTAAATTTGGGGGTACCCTAGGTTGATCTCTATCACTGCCCCCCCCCCCCAGTCTGAAAATAGTTCCCGCGCCCCTGATTGATTGGCATGCACTATGCATGAGTGCATAGTGACAATCCATTCCATGGCCATTCACCCGGTCAGCGCTTGACAGGAAGTCAAATTTCTCAAGCTTACCTTTGAAGACCAAATTAATTTCACGTGTCTCAATGGAATTGGAAACCCGTAGCCGATAAAATAAATGCGATTCAATTATTGAGTTATTTGTGAGAATATTTTGCAGAAAAAAAAAATAAAAGCGTGTGAGTTGATCGCATGAAAGTGAAACACGCGCTGCGCACGTTAGATGGCGGGAGGATCCATAATAATACGCCAATTGTATAGTTCGACAAAATAAACAACGATAACTGGCGAGCATGCGAGCGTGCTCGTCAACATCGTGATTCCTGAGAGCGACGCAGTCGTCTCCGCTTCGTGCTGAATAGTTTCCAAAAAGATGCGGAGTTTTTACGGTTTCTCAGTAACAACTTTTGACATCAAACATGCCACACCTATCCTGCCGACCCGCACGTCGGTAGTCATTAATCGTAATTGTATCAATCCAGTCATTTTGTCAAGCGGCTGAATGAGTAAAAGATGTTTGGCTTCATGAGCGTAGGAACGGCTGGAACATTGTGGGTGCATGGTAGGGAGCGGCACCCGAGCGGAGGCTCATTGCGAGCTTTGAGGGTGTACCATGTCGAAAGGCACCGATAAGTGGACTTTGAAACATATTTCATAATGTCAATAATTCACGCAACTGTGAATTGACTACCGCAAAAAGTAAAACGGCTTACTAGCCATTCTCGAAGAAACCGCGCTAAAACTTTTGACAGTGGATCATCGGTATGTGTTCCGTTTCTTCTTCTTTTACTAGAGCACAAATGTAAGTTTTGAAGACCATCACAGTAGCAAATGCTTCGAAAGATGGATAGCGGGGAAAATATCCTGAATTTGTCGTTCTGCATGGGAAGTAGTGTTGATGAGAAAAGGGGTTTTCGTTCAAGATTATTGTGGGTGCAGAATACACTGTCTGCACCCACTAGAGAATTATTGTGGGTGCAACTGCACCCACTGCACCCATGGTTCCTATGCTTATGTTTGGCTTTAAAAGAATTATTCATATTTCAATTTTCAAAACAAGTAGAAAATTATTATTTTAGGAAATTTTAAAACAAGTAGGTTAACATTATTTCAGGAAAGGTTCATTTCAAGAAATCGCTTCATTTCTATTTATTTAAATGAGTGTTCAAAACGTTAATTTGTTGCACATAGCCGCACACGTCCGGTCCCCTCGCTGACTTCGCCTGGCTACGGCCTGCCACCAACCGCAGCCATACCGTCAAGAGGGAAGGCTCATGTCACGCGCCCGTCGCGCTTCGAACCCGGACTGTTGTAACCGGGACGCTTGCTTTCACCACGCGGTGTCCAAAGCTCTACCGAATGAGCTACGGGACCGGATATGCCTAAATATTTAAAAAATGTCTCATTGCCAATAGCTAAATAAAAATAAACGTCTTAACCCGCGCCCCTTTGGGCTCTGCCGAGCAACGCGCCCGGTTGGGGGGGGGCCATTTTGCCCCCCCCCCCTAAGATCTCGAGAACCACGCAGCATAGTGACAAGCGGTAAACGGAGTTGGATAGCCCCAACGGGGAACTACCTTGTGACCCAATTTTATTGACCTAGGTCAAACCGATGACGTCACAGGTCAGGTCAAAGGTCCAATTTTCACCGTTTACAGGCATTTCAAGAAATGCGTTGTAAAATCGAGTAAAATGCATTTCATTGAAAATTATCGATGGGGAAATGTTCTTCAAACACATAGTTTGCTATTTGAGGTCACTGATACCAGGTCAGGTCACAGAGGTCAGGTCACGGGGGGTCACAATATGAAAGTGTCGTGTGATACATGTTTTATGGTCCATTTTACATGACAGATGCGATTATGTGGGTCAGGCAGCCTTTGGGGCCAGCTTAGGTCACGTTTTGGTCAAGGTCAGGTCAAGGTCAGGTCAAGGTCAGGTCAAATTAGGTCAAATTTCAAAGTTGATATTTTTGCATAAAATGGGTATCGAATCGATGCAGCTCGTCACGGGGAGTTCAATGGTGGTCTTTGTTTTGCCGTAGGTGGTCTAGAATCGTTAAAAATTGAGTTCAAAAATTTGACGTCATCATTTTTGAACAGTTTTTTCGCTATAACTTGGCCAAAAAACGAGATATCGATCTGAAATTTGGTATGTATATAGAAGAGCGCTGGGACTATCACATATATTCCGGTTTTTTTCGAAATTCGGGAAAATTTTGGATTTTTTCTTAGTTTTTCAAAAAAAAATCAACTTTTGATTTTTTTGGGTCAAAAACCAAAAATTTTGAAAATCCGAGATAGCAGTTTTGTAGCGCCGCTTTTTGTCTACTAGACCATATAAAGAACTTTGAAATTGCTTGATAACTGTAGATTTGGTGAGCGTTTCAAGATTGCATGTTTTTGCTCATTTTTGCTCGAACATGACCTCAGTTTGACCTCAATAACTCCTGACCTAAGGTGACCTAAGACTTGAAATTTTGTGTGAAGGTGTCAAATTGATGCCCGGGAAGGTACTGAAAATTTGGCGGCGCTGCGCGCCGCCGTTTCCTTGCTATTCAGGAAAAACCACAGGGGGGGCCAAAATGGCCCCCCCAACGGGGCGAGGGTTAATAAACACTCTGAATAAGCTGAACCAACTGCCCCCCCCCCCCTCCCCCACCGTCGGTGCGCCGGCACAGGCCACTCGCCGGCTCAGGCCATTTTGCGTCCTTTGACGGCACAAGGGGGGGGGTACAACCCCCCTCGCGTTCGGCCCCTGATCGAGCTAGAGCTTCGCGGAAAAAAAAAACGAGCGTGTTGCCCGTGACGAGAGAAAGCCGATGATACCCAATTTTAAAGTCCTAGGTCATCGGGTTGTCCTTCCAGGTCAAGTCACTGACCTAAGAGTCGGGAAAATCGGGACCTGTTAGAACGTCGTAAAGTGTAGCCGCTGTAAGGTTTTCGGGGTGCTGATCACGAATTTCATATTAGTTTTGACCACAGATGATGTCTTCTTGCATTTAGGCCAGGTCGGGCCAGGTCAGGTCAGGTCAACCAGTAGGGGTCCTGCCGAGTATTCGTACTAGGCGTGTCAACCGCCTCTGACAGCTTCGTAGCATGTTACGAAGGCACCAAAACTACTTAGTAAATGTTCAATGGTTGCTAAATTCAAATTCAGCTCGAAAAACTAGCCTAGAAACAAGTAATAAAACTCGAAAAAGTGAACGGAGGTCATCAAAGGTCAATGACCTGACCTGACCTTCCGGTGACCTTGACACCCACCCTAATGCATAGGAGCAGTATCATATCCTATGTTTGAACGCTTGAAACCACGCAAAGACTGCAAACGCGCGGCTAATGCGAGCCGACATACGCCGAATCGCGATTCCGGCCAAACGTGGTCTCGAAAAGTAGGTCACAGGACAAAGGTCATTTGGGTCAGGGTCATGAAATTTTCAAGGTAGGTGTAAAATTAAGCAAAGCGAGGGTACTGAAAGTTTCGTTGCGATCGGCCACCTTTCACGTGAGTTATTCGCGAAAAACCTTAGGGGCGGGGGGGGGGGGTTATCAAGTCTGTGCCAACGAGTATTAATTGAATCATAGATAACATGAACTACCTGGATTGGACACTCGTTTTTGGCGCCAAAAATAAGAGGCCACTTTGGCCTCTTATTTTTAAAGGCGGCCTGTAACACTTTTGAGAGGCTGATATCTCAGCAACCACTGGGCCGATTAGCCTCCGGTCTTTTTTGTTCCGTAGCCCCATCCCTTCTGCTCCATAATTTACTTCTCATGATGCGTCTAGGTGACTGCCGTAGCACGTGCCACGTGAAAAGTCAGGGGTGTTCACTGTTCAGGGTATTTTGCATAAGTAGCGCTTTTGCGAGGCTTATATCTCAGCAACCACTTGACCGATGTACATGCGGTAATTTTTGTAGGGTAGCTTCATTCCTTCTACCAAGTATTGGACTATTCCTGATGCATGTGGGTGACCCCTTATGCACGTGCCACGTGCAATACGAAAAAGTGTCAGTTTTGTAACAATTGCAATATCTCGGTAACTACTCGGCCGATTGCGCTGAAACTTGGCATACAAATACGCACCCACCGGGCAATGTACATCCATGTGCCAGAGATGGGGTGCTGCTGCACGTGCGCACGTGCAGGGCAGGGGTCGTTTCCAGATTTCGAGAACGGCTGGACCGATGGCGCTCAAATTTGGTACACGGTTAGGGACCAGTTAGAAGGGTGCCGTGCACAAGTCAGTTGGGACCCATATTGCACGTGCGCACGTGCAGGGTGCCGCTTCCAGATCTCGAGAACGGCTGGACCGATGGCGCTCAAATTTGGTACACGGTTAGGGACCAGTTAGAAGGGTGCCGTGCACAAGGCAGTTGGGACCCATATTGCACGTGCGCACGCGCAGGGTGCCGCTTCCAGATCTCGAGAACGGCTGGACCGATGGCGCTCAAATTTGGTACACGGTTAGGGACCAGTTAGAAGGGTGCCGTGCACAAGGCAGTTGGGACCCATATTGCACGTGCGCACGTGCAGGGTGCCGCTTCCAGATCTCGAGAACGGCTGGACCGATGGCGCTCAAAGTTGGTACACGGTTAGGGACCAGTTAGAAGGGTGCCGTGCACAAGGCAGTTGGGACCCATATTGCACGTGCGCACGTGCAAGGTGCCGCTTTCACATCTAAAGAACGACTGGACCGATTGCACTCATATTTGGCACATCGCTATAGACCGGTTAGTAGGGTGCCGTGCACCGAGAAAGTTGTGGCTCTGCGTGTACTCACGCGCGCACGTGCACACACCTCCGTCATATCTCGGGAACGGACTGACCGATTGCAATGAAATTTGGTTGCAATGAAATGAAATTGCAGTTATATTTCGTGATTTTCGAAGAAATATAAATAAGGTGTGCATGTGCGCACGTGCATTACTTTACCTTCGTCGACTGAGAAAAATTCATACACGGTCAGCATCATGGTTACACAACAAAAGCAATAAACAGCCACACACCAAATTTCATTGCAATCGGTCAGTCCGTTCCCGAGATATGACGGAGGGGTGTGCACGTGCGCGCGTGAGCACGCGCAGAGCCACAACTTTCTCGGTGCACGGCACCCTACTAACCGGTCTATAGCGATGTGCCAAATATGAGTGCAATCGGTCCAGTCGTTCTTGAGATGTGAAAGCGGCACCTTGCACGTGCGCACGTGCAATATGGGTCCCAACTGCCTTGTGCACGGCACCCTTCTAACTGGTCCCTAACCGTGTACCAACTTTGAGCGCCATCGGTCCAGCCGTTCTCGAGATCTGGAAGCGGCACCCTGCACGTGCGCACGTGCAATATGGGTCCCAACTGCCTTGTGCACGGCACCCTTCTAACTGGTCCCTAACCGTGTACCAAATTTGAGCGCCATCGGTCCAGCCGTTCTCGAGATCTGGAAGCGGCACCCTGCACGTGCGCACGTGCAATATGGGTCCCAACTGCCTTGTGCACGGCACCCTTCTAACTGGTCCCTAACCGTGTACCAAATTTGAGCGCCATCGGTCCAGCCGTTCTCGAGATCTGGAAGCGGCACCCTGCACGTGCGCACGTGCAATATGGGTCCCAACTGACTTGTGCACGGCACCCTTCTAACTGGTCCCTAACCGTGTACCAAATTTGAGCGCCATCGGTCCAGCCGTTCTCGAGATCTGGAAACGACCCCTGCCCTGCACGTGCGCACGTGCAGCAGCACCCCATCTCTGGCACATGGATATACATTGCCCGGTGGGTGCGTATTTGTATGCCAAGTTTCAGCGCAATCGGCCGAGTAGTTACCGAGATATTGCAATTGTTACAAAACTGACACTTCTTCGTATTGCACGTGGCACGTGCATAAGGGGTCACCCACATGCATCAGGAATAGTCCAATACTTGGTAAAATGAATGAAGCTACCCTACAAAAATTACCGCATGTACATCGGTCAAGTGGTTGCTGAGATATAAGCCTCGCAAAAGCGCTACTTATGCAAAATACCCTGAACAGTGAACACCCCTGACTTTTCACGTGGCACGTGCTACGGCAGTCACCTAGACGCATCATGAGAAGTCAATTATGGGGCAGAAGGGATGGGGCTACCGAACAAAAAAGACCGCAGGCTAATCGGCCCAGTGGTTGCTGAGATATCAGCCTCTCAAAAGTGTTACAGGCCGCCTTTAAAAATAAGAGGCCAAAGTGGCCTCTTATTTTTGGCGCCAAAAACGAGTGTCCAATCCAGGTAGTTCATGTTATCTATGATTGAATAAATAATCGAATAACGGGCCGTATTCACGTCGATCATTTTCGTCAGAATTTTCTTACGGATGACCTATCTCTTGATCACTTTTTTAAATCACTTAACTCCGTCGAGAAAAACTTAGAATTGTCGACCTGAGTACAAAATTATACTTGCGAAAGAAAATCGACTTACGAAGGCGACGTGAATACGGCCCCAGGACTTGTAGATATATAATGACCGTGACGAAAAATACGTCCCAAGACCGAATGCAAACGTCTACCTATGGACCATCTTTTAACGAGTTTACATTCGTGCCAAATGTGATTAATTTCATATATGTATATATAATATAGATAAATAGCTATTTCCAGTTATGTTTGAATTCAAACGGCGCCTCTGATAAAACGTCATCCGAGATCTCCTGGATAAACTAAATTGTGATTGACCTCAGTGCTGGCGATGACGTCACAGGTGAAGTCAGAAGTGGATTTGGTGACCTTTTGCGAGACTTCAGAGAATTGAGAAATAATGCATTATGAAGGAAATGATAAATCTTTTTTCTTTATATTCTATCAGTAGTGAATTCTTGCCCTAAGTCACCCAATATTAGCTTGCTTAATGACCCCGGCCCACATCTACCGAATCAGGTCACAAAAGGTCACACTGCTACAGATTACAAAACATAATTGAGTCGTACTAGATGTTACGCATGTTTCATGACCAATTTTACATTTAAAATTGCATCGCCACGACTCTCTTGACGATAAGGGACAGTTTACACCAAATTCATGTCTTATAGGTCAGCTCGTCAAGGTCAGGTCAATAAGGTCAATGTTGAAAGCTGTTCTTTTAGTAAAAAACGGGTGTCCAGCTGACGCAGCTCATCACGGAGAAAGAATCCATTTGATCCATTTTGCCATTTGATCCATTTGATGCATTTTGCCATAGCATAAAACATCTTAAAAAGCTGAAACTCTGCCTGAGGCTCATTATGAATTATAATAATATAAGAATAACCAGTAACCTCACCTCATCATATAAATCAGAACTAGGAGCCAAAAAGTTATATAAAATTATCGAATATTTCGCTCCTGGAGCTTCATCAGCGATAATTATCGCTGATGAAACTCTGCAGGAGCGAAATATTCGATAATTTTAAATATAACTTTTTTGGCTCCTATTTCTGGTTTATATTATGTGGTAACTGGTTATTCTTATATTACTATTATTTAACTAAAACATCGTAATATGTTTTGTCGCTAATTAACGCATCAGCATGCGTATAGACCCGATACGAAAATGGGTAGGAACTGGAAATTCGGCAGCGATTTATTAGTTTCGAAGACACTCTGATCTCAGAGGGAAGAAAACAAATTCGATGGCCGGGTGGCCCGTTCCGTCTCGTCTCCCCGTTGCCAAAACGGGACGTGGGTTAACCCGCGCCCCACTGGGGTCTGCGTATAATACGCCCTACTGAGGGGGGGGGGGGGGGGGGGGCTATTCATAGCCCCCCCCCCCTCCTAACTCCGAAACTACTGGGCCGATCGTCAAAATTCAAACGGCGTCTGATAGCCCCGGAAAAACTGTCGAGCGAAACCTAATTTTATTGACCTCGAGGTCACTGATGACGTCACAGGTCAGGTCAAAGTAAAAATTATTAGCATTTTGGCTTCTTCACGTTTTGGGCTTTGGCCGCCGTCTTACAAGTCAGATCAGGCTCGTTTTTGGTTCACACACTCGTGAACAGGTGCTCTAGATACTCTGAGGGTACCAAACTTGTACTTTGATTTTCAGGTCAAGGTCAGGTCATCACAGGTCACGAAAATATTATATCATCCGTCGGTCACGTGACACATGTTTTATGGTCCATTTAGGCCAAACATTTCGAATTTGATGTCGTCTGTGTCATGCGAGGTCATTTTGAGTCAAATTTAGCTTAGTTTAGGTCACTTTCAGGTCAAAAAAGGTCAAATTTTGAAGTTAAAATTTTTCAACAAAAAAGGTGTCTATTGGATGCAGTTTGAGCTCAGGAACACGATGGTGCTATTTATATTGGCGTACGATGTCAAATTCGTGCTGAAAATTGATTTGAAAAATTGATAATTGTTAATTTTTTGCAATAATGCGTATAACTTGGCCATTTTTGAAGATATTTAGCTCACACATGCTAGAGGTAGTCATAATAATGCGTTCTATCACATATATTCCGGTTTTTTCGAAAAGTCAAAAACTTTTTGAAAAAAATGTAAAAATATAAATTTTGAATTTTATTATTTAAAATTTCCAAAATTTTCGAAATTTCGAAAATCCGAGATAGCAGTTTGATAGCGCAGTCTATTCTGAGCCCTCTCATGCAAAGAAATGGGATCTAGCTTAAAAACTGAGCTCTTAGGAGCGATTGCCGTGGTTCAATGTTTTGCGTCGAAATCGGCCGAACATGACGTCACTCTGACGTCATTTCCGGCCGACCTATGGTAGGTACGAAGTTCAAATTTTGACACAAGGTGTCAAATTGATGCAGCCGAAGGTACTGAAAGTTTGGCGTCGATACGTCAAGCGGTTTGGAAGTTATTGCAGAAAAACGGGAGGGGGGCTTTAAATAGCCCCCCCCCCAGTGGGGCGCGGGTTAATAGCTGCAAACATACCTACCTATTTTGTTACATTTGTTCTAGAGCAGCAGTAAAATATTGTTTTGGACATAACAGTAGCACCATCTTCACATCCCAACCCAACCCAACCCATAATAAACCAGTCTCAGCTGAGATTTAACACAGTACGCTCGCCCGGTTATATAGCGCCCATAAACACATTCAACACCTGCCAAAGGTAGGTATGTGACAGACGGTGGTCGGGACCTGAAACGACGGGCGAGGCACTAACGTTCGGTTGTGTTGGGAAAATCAGTGACTACGTGTATGCGATGCTGACTGAATCGGAAGCATTTGCGAATGCTGTTTCTTACTGCGGGAGTAAGACCACTCGAGCGCCGTTTATTTTCCGTGCCGATAGCTTTCCAATTTGTCAGACAGATAAGTCATCAGCACCTTTTCTTCAACATTCCCCTAATCCTATCAGTATTTAGCATCTTTTCGGTCCATATTCTAAAATAAATCCTAATAATTGAAGGGTCAATCCCCAGCTATGATATATTCTGCTTATCAAGTAAATGAATTGATAACCCTACTGCCTGCTACGCGTTTAATTCCACCTCCAAAAGTAGCAAGCACCAGTCTATTGATTCACTCCAGTCTCGCTCGGAGCGCCAGATTTCGGCGTTTCTGTGCCCTGGACAGCTGGACCGACGGGTCATTCATTGGCCGACGGCTAAATGGTTTTATTGCGGGGGGATCAAATGAGGGTCATCCACCGCGGTACAATAAACCGCATCCACGACAGCGGGACTGCACCAGGCTGTATCTCCAGAGCGGCGCATTCTTGGACTCCAATTCGCCCCTGTTTGACTCGAAGGAATTAATTTGCTCGCGCGCACGTGCTCCACCGATTAGTTTATTAAGCAGCATGACGTGACATGAGACGAGTAGGGAGGTGAGGGGAGCTCACCGGAGTTCGAGAGGCGGGTTTGAGACCGCTTCCAGTGGCAGCAGCGGTTCGGTTAGGCAGCGGACTTCCGTTCATCGGGTGAGGAGGGGGGGGGGGGGCGTGGGCTGGTCTCGGGAAAGCCGGCGGACGGCTGGTGGACAGATGTGTCCCAACTCCGTGGGAGATGGGGACGGATGTGCTGCGCCCTGCCGGCTGGACCCCGGGCCCAGGGCTGCCCGTCACTTCTCTGGGAAGGTGCCGGCATCACTGAGGCTGCCACATGTTGGACTAATGAGAAGAGGATACAGGACAATGTAGCTGACTAACCGGACTCCGAAACGTCCAGCGATTACTCAAGGCTGAGTCAATGCTGACTCGGGCCGGTCCTAATAAATTTCCGACTGAACCATTTCGCCTCGGCTAAAGGCATGGGTGCACGTAGGGGTGACCAAGCGCGGCACGGGGGGGGGGGGGGGTACCTCGAAAGAGACTGGAGTCAGCACGGGAAGAGGGGAGGGGGAGTGGACGTCCTCCACGTGGAGAAGATTGGAAACGTGGACCAGAAGAAGCATGGTGGACACCAGCCGTTATTCGTAACTGTATCAAATAATAATCATCGATGCCGATAACTTCCGACATTGTAAAGTAGGATCGCCCGCTAATTTCGAAGTTGCCCCCACTCAGGTAAACACTGTCTTTATTCTGCCCCCAGGTCGTGCCATGCATAATCGTCAGGACTAGCTGCTCTGTGCAGAAATATGCGTCTCACCACTCCACCCACGTGGGTGAACAAGACGCCGTGGCGGCGACAGTCCCCACTCCCCAGTCCCGACCATTCCTTCGTGGGAGGAGAGGGAGTCGGGAGGACCGGAATAAACACCTCCTTTGCTATGTCCTCTGCCTTCTCAATGAGACAGAAATACGACACCCGGACGGTGACAAACACGATCTCAGCTCCCGAAAACTGGCGACCGAGCGCGGGAGGACATTCGATACCTGCGCCGGCGGCGTTCCACAGCAGACCACGTGCTGCGCGCCGTTCGCGGGAACGACATCGGGGTCAAAGGAGACGCATCGAAAGGCCAGAGGAGAGACGAGGAGACGCCGACTGACGGATGGAGACACGGGGGACGGGCAAAGGAGACGTGGAGGGGGGACAGGCGAGAGGCAGTTGAGGGACGAGCGAAGGACACGTGAGGGACGAGTAATCGACATGAGGGACATAGGATTGATACCAGGGCAGGGGTCAATGAACGAAAAACAGCGCAGAGGGCATGACGGGAGAAGAGGAACACGAAGTGACAGATCAAAGCGAGTCAGAAAGACAATGAGGATCAGGGAGGAAGGGAGGGGCTCGGGTAGGCAGGGAGAGAAAAATAAGAAAGAAAGAGAGAGAGAGAGAGAGAGAGAGAGAGAGAGAGAGAGAGAGAGAGAGAGAGAGAGAGAGAGAGAGGGGGAGAGGGAGGGAGAGAGGGAAAACTGTAGTGAAGAGTCGAAGAGGGAGCGGTGTCGCTCGGCGATCGGCGAGAGTGTGGGCAGAGTTGGTGAGACGGCAGCCAAGTGGCACCGCTCCGGCTGTCAACCCCAGACCGATGGCATTCCTGGTCTGTGTGCGTCACCAACCGACCGACTGGGAGGGAGGGGTGTCAGGGGGGGAGGACAGACCCTTCGCGAGGGGTCGGGCGGCGGGGGGAGGGGCGGGGACGGCGGCCCGTCACCGTGGGACGGGACCGCGCGGTCCGGACGGCGCCGCCTTGAAAAAGGAGCGGACACCCCCCGCCGCGCCGGCCGCCGTCCAACGGAAACCGGCCAACAACAGACGGCGGCGCCGGCCAGTGTTTGGCCCGACGGCCTCCGACTGGCCGGCGGGGACGGACGGACGACCACATGGCCGCGCCGAAATCGCCTCCCGCGCCAACCTCGCCGCGCCGAGACCGGCGTGGTCGGTAGGGTCAGGCCGGGGTCGGCCGGGGGAGGGCGGAGCCGGGCCCGACTGAGGAAGGTGTCCTCGCCCCGCCGCGAAAAATGCCCGACGGTTTATCTGATAGGATGGAAATGTGCGCATAATAGGGTAAGTACGGGACCGCCGAAATAGGTATTGTTGGAGAGGGTTGAATTCCGAGGGGTGTTCACCGTTCACGGGCACCGCACACTGCTGCGTGCGGTGTGTGCGGAGCGTCCAGCAGGCGTGGGGGTAGGGGATGGGTAGGCGGCTCTGACGTCACGGCTGCGTGCGGTGGACGGTCCGCTGTGGCCAGTCCCGACCGGCCACAGCGATCGCTGTGTGCGGTGACGGAAGGCTGACGTAGGGACGCAGTGGGCGGAGCTTGGAGGCTGTGTGCGGTCCGACCGCACACAGGGCCCGTGAACAGCCCTCCGGAGAAAGTGACCGTTACTTTCCGAAGTAAAAATAACAAGAGCTGGATAGGACGGGCAGAGGACACGTGAGGATGGATCGACAGGCGAACCGGCCAGTGGGGATTACGGATGGTCGGGTATTGGAAGGACAACCCTGGAATGAACAGCAATACGCTTGAGAATCGGTATTCTTATTTGAAGTGCCGCAAGGACGTGAACTACACGAAAATAGTTAGCCGTCCCTCCCTTCACAGTACACATGGCCGACAGCCGTAAGGCCACACAACCACGTCGTATCCACACGATTCATGCACGCACATTCCTCCATTCATTCACACAGCTCGACAGGTGGTCTGCACGTAAGCCATCGCAAGGTCCGTAGCTTAGAAGTAGGCCTACACCTGAGCGTCACAAAACGAGATGACAAAAAGATTTGTGATCCGACCGACGGCTTGCTTATATTCACATTATCTCCAACGTGCATTTCCTCTGTGTTTGCCCGTCCGGGAAATGTCGACTGAGCAACATTTGTAGGGCGATTACAAACTGCTGGGCGAGCATGCAAAACTTTCCTTTCCACCGACGAATATGGAGTACGCGCCAGTCGAAGTTTCAACACTTTGGCAGATCCCCGTCGGTCGGAGCTAGTGATCGTCGATCACAGCAAGTCACGACAGCAAGTGAGCCTTTGTGGATGGCGCTTTTCTAACTCCACGATTCTACAGATTTATCGGCAGAGTTCGGGAGATAAATAATGCATAGGTCTAGCTAAATAGAGATAAATAATGCACAGGTCTAACTACATAAGGGCGCCTCGATCAATGAAACATTTTTTTTTTTCTCATAACGATAATAAATACGATATCTTCGATATGAAGCAATATGATGATCACTGGCACTTGCTGACTAAATCAGAGCAGTCAAAAGCACAACACTGGCCAATTTCTCTTTTATTTCGAACCAATGCAAACAAGATTACCCGTATAATTTGAACGGACTTCCAATCACAAACCCATGACTAATTTGAAACGAAATCAAAGACACCTGAACACAGAATCGTTGCTAACGTTAACTCCACCTCAAACACGGAACTTAATTTATGGGCGACTCGAAAATAAGACAGCAGAAAGACGCCGACCACATACAAACGGATTTCAGTAACCAGAGTAAAACTCATTACAAACGGAAGAAACTCGCACGTTTTTAATCAAAGCATAGCGTTACAAGGATGTAAATAATAAATATGTAAGTTGTCTGCTGGTGCCTGATGTTTCTCAGCTCGCCAGCGAAGTTACAAAGATCTAAGTCGCAACTTTACGCACGTTAGGATTTCCAAAGCGTAGTTATGAAGAGTAGTTATGTAGCTCCAATAAAACAGCGGTTGCTCGTAGCAAGCAGAGAAAAGGTTTATCCATTGCGAGAGGGTAGGATATTTCGAGAAATGAAGCAGAGGCGACGAGGGGCACGGCAGACGCTTGGCTGGCAAACGAGTAATCAAAACAGAATGTCCCAAAACGCAGCTCGGTCGCGTAAAACGTGGGGCGGAAGTGGTCGGAAGGATGGCGGAATATTCAGCTGTGGCCTGTGACTGTGGGCAGCAGATTTAAAAACATAAAAGAGAGGATGGAGAGGGAAGGATATGATAGGATAGGCCAGGAATGAGAGCGAAAAGAAATGTAGGCGGGGACGCGGCCAGGGGAGAAGGAGGACAGAAGAGGATATGAAAACCGGAAAGAAAGAACGCTGCCGAGAGAGACAAGTCAGAGTCGAGTTAGATAGATGAAGAGACAAGGAGCGGCGAAGTCCAGAGCACCGGGGCAGGTTCGTCGCTCCCCGGTATCGCTGATCTCTGCCGCCATCGGGCGGGCGCCGCCCGACTCCTGACTGGAACGGGGCGGGCCCCGCACCGCGCTGACTCCGTCTGGGTGACTCGGACCGACTCAGCGCGACTCGGGCGACTCAGAGTCGCCGTCGGCTGTGCTGGACGCGGCTGACGGCTGTCCAGGCTGTCCGGCGACTGTCGGGTTGTCTGTCTGGCTGTGCAGACGCCTCGGACGGGCAGTCAGGCCGTCTTCAGGCGATGGCCGTGGTCTCTCAGAGTTTGATGTGTTTCAGTCGGTCGCCACAGTCCCTCAGCTGCGACCCTTGCTCGATAGCGCCCACTTGGAGTGAAACGCGGTGATCAGCTCGAAATGGATACCTGTCAGCGGACCGGGACAAGACGGGGGGGGGGGGGGGGGGGGCTCAGACGCCTGGTGAGGGGCACGGTCCCACTGGCGCCCGCATGGCAAACATCCTATCGGCATGGCAAACACTCTACATAGTACATACATGAGTCCACGGCATTGTAAATAAGACGCCGATACACTGACGCCGGATTATGTATACACACAAACCGCAATCCAACAAGCGTGAAATCATCCGCTATATAAAGAGCACTCTGCAACGAAACCGAACCACGGAAATTGCTTGGCGGTTGCTAGATCTAGGAGACTTCTGCCGTCAGTCTCTATATCTGCCCGGTCTTTAGGTTTGTAGCCTCTAATCCCTGGAGACTAGCAATGTCTCGCAGACAATATCTAGCTCCCAGGCCATAGAGCATGAAACCCGCCCCAGCGCGTGCCCTGGCCCACCTGCGGCCGAGGCGAGGCCCCGCGGACTGAAGTCCCGGCCCGTCGCTGCCTCCTCGCCGGCCACGAGCAGTGTGACGGACGGAGGGGCGCCAGGGTCCGGCGCCGGCACCGACCGACTCAGGTGGTTACAGCACTCGAGAATCTGGAAAAAGTGCCTGCCCACGCACGCAGAATACAGAGGATAGTGTCAGAGAAAATGGAGTGTCTGAGGGATAGGGAGTCAAATGTGGTCATTGTAGCGTAGCGTAGTCGTTCCGTTTCGATATCCCCACTTAAGCTAAATTACAGCATAAATATCTGAAAACAGGCCGGTCGAAGTGACGAAATCCTCCTCCAATTTCACGAAACTCACAGCTCACTCACTAACTTAACGGCACGGCAACATTAATATAAAGTTCAGTGACATAATATTCAGACCCGAGATGCGACATGCAATGGGTGATTTCCCAATTCCCATGCCTATCAAGTGCGACGGGCCGCCAACGGCGCCGCCACGTGGTCGAGTTAGGGGGCGTCGGGGGGGGGGGGGGCGTCAAGGGACAGACAGCCACACAGCCAGCGATAACGCCCCCGACGCTGCAGGCGTAGATAACCGCACGTGGTGCGAACACGTGCCCTGGCCACACCCTCGTGCAACTCACCACACGTTTTGCACTTTTCTGTACAATAAGCTCACCGTAGTTGATAACCGAGCATTGAGCGAGAGGGTCCCGCGAATTACGGAAAAAAACACTAAGAGGCCAAGCAGATAACCTCCCTTTTTCAAGAGATTCTACGACAACTGAATCTAGCTAGCATTAAATTTGGAGCTCAATGTCTTAACTTCAAACGTGACATCCGTCATCCCGTCCCAGTTCGTCATATTTGGGAAGTACACAGCCGCCGAAATAGATGTCGCTGAAACATAGCTTTCGCTCACATCGATATTCGCTTTACTCGAAAAGTCGTTCATATTGACAATCGTTGTAATGGCAGCCACTGAAAATGATTCGCTCTTATGCCGTTCGCTCAAATGACACGCTAAATCGCTCCCACCCGGTTTCTCGATGATGATGATTTCGGGATTTAGGGTGCCTGGATTACGGTAGTCATCTACGTCCATTGCTGATTGCACCGCTTGTCACACAGACGATCAAGTTCCTGTAAATCAATACTCCCCAATTCGAAAACCCCGACATTTCCTCACCACTGCTCCCTCTGTTTGCGGCGCGGGTACTTGACCATCTCGATGGAGGCCTTCTCGTTGGCTCTCTGCGGCCTCAGGAAGCGGTTACCGCGGCGGAACTGGGCCTCCAGCCAGCGGCTGGCTTCGCGAGAGCTGGAGCACCCCGCCTTACGTTCATCCAGCTCGTGGATCACTGCAGAATAGAGGGGAGTAAAGTCTGAATTTGGGCTTTTCGGGGGCTGAAATGCACCTGTCATAGGTGCTGATATAAATAGAGCAAACAGTGAGGAGAGTTTAGTGTCTCATGGCGCGCAGAGGCCCAAACAGGTCACAGGCAAACAACAGAGAGCTGCTATCATCTTCAAATACCATACGGATTAACAGTTCCGGGTAACCTGTACTGGCGGCAAACCACTCAACAAGTGTACACACATCACATCAAACATCAGCTCACTATGGGTTAGCTCATTGCACAAAGTCAACAATGTTGTCAGATATAGTCAGTTTCGCTCCACAAGATTGTCTTCCATCAGTCATCAAAAGAGGCCATAAGGAGAAAGTGAGGTTATCCTGTACATCACCAGGATAATCACACATTCCGACACCCCATTAAGACCCTCCCCCCACAACCAACCACCATTCCGTGTTTTCCATCCTCAGGATAGTCAAATCCTTCTCATCCACGCCTCAACTCCCCGCTCCGGGCTGGACGGGTAACTTTATCTCATGCGGGGTAGCCCCCCCCCCCCAGATAGGACCAAGCCCATAGCCGGGTGCGGTGAGTGCTGGGGGGGGGGGGGGGGGGGCTGGTCGGCCTGCCCACTGGATGAGCTCAGCCCCGGCGACTTACCAGGGTACTCACTCAGACCAATGTCTCCCCTATTACTATCATCATCCCGGTTCTGAAATGGTCTCAATAGACCAAAAGCTCCTAACCCAACAAATCAAACAAACCAAAACAAGCACAACCCACCTGCATTGGGCACGACGACCACAAACTGTCGGTCCTTGACCATCTGTTTGAGCTGCTCCAGGTGGTGGACCAGCGCGCCCGTGTCCACCACCACGTAAGGCGAGAAGCTGGCCTGGCCACCGCGCCGCGCGGTCCGTGAGCGCAGCGAGCGCACCTCGGAGCGCAGCCACTGCTCGGCCATGTTGGACATCAGCTGGCGCCGCCGCTCGCCACTCTGTGCGGGGGACGAGGGTTCGAGACTCAACGCGGGCGGTGGTGGTTGGCTTCTGACATCTTGCGGTAAGAGAATCGTCAGCAAAATCTTGACATTGAGTGTTTACTAAGTCAGGTAAGAAACGAATATGTAACCAGTATAACGCCTTATGGGGCGACTAACGGAGCGAGCGAGAGAGTGGGCCTTGCACGTGCGAAATTTCGAGGGGGTACCTCCAACTGACTTGTGCACGGCACCCTACTAACCGGTCTCTAGCGATGTGCCAAATTTGAGCACAATCGGCCCAGCCGTTCTCGAGATCTGGAAGCGGCACCCTGCACGTGCGCACGTGCAAAATGGGTCCCAACTGACTTGTGCACGGCACCCTACTAACTGGTCCCTAACCGTGTACCAAATTTGAGCGCCATCGGTCCAGCCGTTCTCGAGATCTGGAAACGACCCCTGCACGTGCGCACGTGCAGCAGCACCCCAACCTTAACACATGCAGATGAATTATCTGATGGAGACCTAACTGTGTACCGAGTTTCAATTCAATCGGCCCAACCGTTGTGCCGTTATTGAGGTTGCAATTTTGGGGGTTCTTAAAAAATGTCCAACTTTACCACGCGCCACGTGCGGTGGTTGGCAAGAACGCATGGTGGCCATCACACCACAGAACTTTTACGTCCAAGTGACATTCAGTAAAGAAGACCGCTTGTCAATCGGATGTCCCGTTCCTAAGATATTAGCTTTTGAAGAGCGTCCCCACGGCCGGCCGGCCGGCCGGCCGCTCATACTCAGAAATTTCCGTTAATCTAAGGAAAGACTCCGCTCGCTTCGCTCGCTCCGTAACTAGCCTTTAAACACTGATTGAAATCGAAAACAAATACTTACCAAGAACAGACAGCTGGAAATTCTGGTACACCCTAATTATACCCTAATCAGCTCCGAAACACTGCCTAAGACTCATGCAGAGCTCAGAATACGATTTTCTCCTATGAACATTTACCCCGGCAAACGGTCAGCAATAAGCAGACTGGTTTTTGATTCACCTTTTTTGGATCGATTCAATCATTGATTTATTTGATTTTTGTTTGATTCAATCACCGTTTGATTCCTTAAAAAAATTTGGTGAATCGATTCCTTTTGATTCAGAGAATCAAAAAACAATAAAAGGAATGATTCACGTTTGATTCAGCCAAATTTTTTTTGAATGATTCTTTTTTGATTCAATTAAAAAACAAAATATACAAAATATCAGGGATAGTATTGTATTTGTTGTGTTCTTTTTGTTGTCATGTAATGGCAGTAGTGTTAATATTTGTTGATAATGAACTATGTTCGTTCACTTCATTTTTTTTTTAAGTTCATGAATCATTAATTTTTTTTATTCAATCAACCCTGATTCCCAATGCGTTTGATTCAATCATGGCTTGTGAATCAAACAATCCTGACGGTGAATCAAACCTTTTTGATTCAACAAATTTTGTTTGATTCAATCCAATCGATTCAATCACAGATTAATCAAACACCAGTCTGGCAGTAAGCACCACTTCTAGCTCCCAGACCCTGCCGCCTGCCGTCAGCCGACCCGGCCCGGCCTAACCTCACCTCCTGGTCCTCTCTGTATTCCATACGTGCGCTCCCCGCCCTGTGCTCCGTTTGTGTGCTCCGATTACAGCCTGGTCATCCTCTCTGTGTTCCGTACGCGTGCTCCCCACCCTCAGTGTTCCGCGGGTGTGCTCCCCGCCCTCAGTATTCCATTTATGTGCTCCCTACCCTGAGTTCCATCGGTGTGTTCCGCTCACCTCCTGGTCGTCCTTCAGAGCTCCGTTGGTGTGCTCCGCCGCTCCTGTGGCCGAGGAGGAGGACGTGTGGACGAACCTGCCGGCCACCTGGGTCACTCCCAGCTGGGGGACCAGCGTCAGCCACGAACAAAAGTCCACCAGCAGCTGGACACGCAGCAGCGCCTGCAGGAGCGACGGCACGTCAGAGCGAGGGTGCGAGGACGGGTGAATATCTAGTTCTACCTGCCAACTAGTCAGACAGGGTGGGCTTTTATGGTGAGGAGCAAGACGACGGAAATAACATCTTGACGTGGTTGCGAAAAAAGCTTACTGCTAACTTCAGATAAATAAAGTTTAAAGTTGTCATAAACCTCGACTTGAAGTTGTCCCTTAAATAGTTTGCGCTTTAAACTCTTAAAACGGCAAAAGGAAATCGCCTCAGATATCGCACAACTCATAACTTAATTGGACCTCACAGACACATCACCTGCTAGTTTATTTGCCACGCCACAGTACCTCCTCGGGCGGCGATAGTGTCTGCCGCAGCGGGTCGTTCCAGTCCATGTGCTGGTGCCGCGTGCCCAGCAGGTGGACGCCCCGCAGCAGACGGTCCTCCCATAGAGGGGTCGACTGCGCCAGGGAGGCCGGCGCCGCCGCCAGCTGACGGAGAAACTCGCCACGGGCGCCCTCCACTGTGGAAAGAGGGGGGGGGGACAGTGAGGAGTAGGGTGGTTGGTAGAGAGAGGAGGAATATGACTGGACGGAATCAAAACAATTTTGAGCTACTAGTTAGTTAGTGAGGGCTGCTCCACACCAACCTGACACGGAACATGATATACATAAAACAGAGCTTTCACTGCATCCCAAAATCAAATGACTGGAAAGAATCATCCCGTTTTATGGCCTCTTGAATGGTTGTATTGTATGCCTTTTTGCGCTCACCTCTGGTGTCGGTGGTGACCTCTGTGGTGACGGCGTTCACCAGCTGCACCAGGTGACGCCACAGCTCGGCACTACTCTCAGTGCACGAGCGTAGCACATCCTCGTTGGCACGCAGCCAGTCGCAGCAGATACGCAGAGGGACCAGCAAACCTGGAAATGTAGGAATGGAAATCAAAGACCGGGAGCAGCAGATACGTAAAGGGATCAGCAGGTCTGGGGAACGCGACGGTATATATCATAGACATAGGTGCTAGATACAGGTCATAGACAGGCCAGCTGATGGGAGCAGCACATATGCTGCTCCCATCATTCGAGGCATATGCATCATTCTTGGCATTCGAGGCATATGCATCTATATTCATCATCGACTGAAAGTTTCCAACGTACATTTTCCAGATTCAAGATTTAAAGAGCAACTTTGGGTACAATTGTGCTTGGAAAACAATGACGTGCTACTTGCCGGATGCATTTATCGCAGCCCCTCAGGCGACCCCCATCGAAGTGTTGATGATTTGTCTTGCTTACTCCAAAATGCGATTTCTCTCAAGCACACTCACCTGCTCATTGTTGGGGATTTTAACATTCCTCAGATTGACTGGGAAAACAACTTTTGCAGCGCATCTGAAGCACATTTTGCCAACAAGTTTTTGTCTGCCGTTCAGGATGCATTCCTGTTCCAGCATGTCACCAAGCCTACCAGATTTAGAGAGGGTTGTAGGCCTAGTATACTGGATTTGGTGTTTACAAATGATGAGAATATGATAACAAAGATCAAATATTGTCCTGGATTAGGAAGGAGTGATCATGTGCTACTGAAATGCGATATTGCCTGTTACAACAAAAAATGCTCTTCTGCCGGCTTGAAATGGAATTTTCACCGCGCTGACTTCACGGCCTTGCGTGTAAAACTACATGCAGTTGACTGGAGCTGTTTGTCAACCATGAGTGTAGACGCGGGTTACGAGTGGTTTAGGAGCAAACTTGAATCGCTGATGAGTGAGTGCATACCCAAAGCAAGAAACGTCAAGTCTAAAAAGAACGTTTACATGAATAGCCGTTCACTAAATCTCAAGAAGAAGAAGAAGAAGGTACTGTGGTCAGTGTACATGAGAACGCAAGACCCCATCGACTATAGCAGATATAAGATTTGCAGAAATAAGCTTAGGACATTGACTCGCCAGTTAAGGAAAGATTTTGAAGCTAAGATATCAGCAAACATGAAAGAAAACCCGAAGGCTTTTTGGAAATATGTGAACAGCCGCCGTAAAGTTAAATCAAGTATTGGTGATCTAAGAAACGACCAGGGCCAGCTTGTTAGCGAGGAAAAAGAGAAGGCCTCGCTCCTGAATGACGTCTTCTCAGGCGCATTCACTATTGAAAAAACGGATGTCGTGCCACAACTAGCAAACCGTTACACAGGGCCGCCGCTGATCGATATACCAGTCAACCTTTTCACAGTGAAGCAAAAGCTTAAAGCACTGAACCCCAATAGTGCCCCAGGAGCTGATGACATTCACCCCCGCGTTTTAAGGGAATTGAGTGGTCCTCTCTCCCTTCCCTTGACCTTACTGTTCCGAAAATCGCTTGAAACTGGGTCTATTCCTGCAGACTGGAAGCACGGTAAAGTCATACCAATCTTTAAGAAAGGTGAAAAGGAAGACCCAAGAAACTATAGACCTGTCAGCCTCACATCTGTTCCCTGTAAGATTCTCGAGTCGCTCATTCGTGATTGTTTAATGGACCATTTGCTGTCAAATGACCTGCTGTCCAAGGACCAACATGGCTTCCGCCCGAAGCGATCTTGTGATACGCAACTGCTTGACTCTATAGACTCATGGAGCCGTCTGTTGGAGGACAAGACGGAGGTCGAAGTGATTTACCTTGACTTCCGAAAGGCGTTCGACTCCGTCCCACACAAGAGACTGATAGGCAAGCTGCGCTGTTATGGTATTGGTGACCGAGTGTTGTCTTGGATTGAATCATTCCTGGAAGACAGAATGCAGCAAGTGTCCCTATATGGAAACCTGTCAGATTTGGTCCCTGTGCGCAGTGGTGTGCCCCAAGGCTCAGTGTTGGGCCCATTGCTCTTCTTGCTCTATGTCAATGACTTGCCAGATGCTGTCACTTCAAATGTGCGAATGTTCGCAGATGACACAAAGCTGTTCTCAGGCATCTCTTCTGAACATGATGTGCGGACATTGCAGGCAGACCTGAACGCCCTCGTGGAATGGTCTAGAACTTGGCAGCTGCCATTTAACGAGAATAAGTGCAAAGTGCTTCATGTTGGTGCAGCCAAGGACCACCACTCATTTCAAATGGGGTCGGACAGACTGACAAACATGTCAGTCGAGAGAGACCTGGGTGTGCAGGTCGACTCAATCTTGAAGTTTCGACAGCAAGCGTCTACGGCGGTCTTCAAAGCGTCTCAAGTTCTTGCGGTCATCCGCCGGTCCTTCGCCTTTTTAGATGAATTTACCCTGCCTCTTCTGTTCAAATCTCTCGTGCGGCCTCACCTGGAGTTCAGCAGTCTTGTTTGGGGTCCGTTCAATAGAGCTGATCAGAAGGCAGTTGAAAGGGTTCAAAGAAGAGCCACCCGGTTAGTGGTGAGCATCCGCCACCTTCCATATCCTGAAAGGCTGAAGAGACTGAAGCTCCCGTCACTGTACTATCGGCGTAGACGCATGGATATGATTCACGCATACAAGATGCTGCACGGCCACGTTGATACTGATCCTTCAGAGCTTCTGGCAACGAATCCTGAAAGGCGAACTCGGGGTCACACACTTAAACTACGGAAGCCTCGTGCAACCTGCCGTGCCAGACTGAATTCATTTTCTGTGCGGTGTATTAACGATTGGAACGGGCTTCCAGCAGAAATTGTACATTCGCCCTCAGTCAACGTCTTTAAGAACAGGCTGGATGCACACTGGGAGTCGATCTGGTACTCCACTCCTGTAACAGACTGAGTACTAAGTGAAGTTATGGAAATCGGCGAGAACGGGCCCTACAGGACATCGTGCCTCTTGCCCCGATAACACGAAGATGAAGATGAAGATGAAGATGCAGCGGCACCACCAGAAGACCTGGAGAATGCATACATGCGAGGTCACGTCAACCGTATAATTAATTACAATTATTATTTTCCAAGAGACTGCGCAGGGATAGTGCCTTTAGGTGTCAATTCACTACCTCACTACCGACCACCCCAGCTCAACGTCCACCACCCGTAGCGCCGCCTACCTTCGTCTTTGAGCACGGCAGTGAGTTCGGCGGCGCCGGGCCGGCCGCCGGCAGACCCGGGCCGCTCGTCCCCCTCAGAGTCAGATCCGGCCGAGCACAGCGAGTCCGAGTCGGAATCGGAGTCGTCACTGAGACCCGGCAGGGAGAGCTGCGACAGCTGAGTCATCTGGGAGAGCAGCGGCGGCTCCTCCTCGTCTGCCGGAAGGGGTAGGTAAGGGGAGGGGTTAGACAGTCCTCAGCGGGACGGGTGGATAAGGGAAAGGTATTGGACAGGGCTGAACAGGCTCCTCGTCTGCCAGATGGGTGGGCGAAGGTGATGGATTAGGTTAAGGAGTGAAGGACACGGGTCAGCGCTAATTTTTGGAATATGCCAGGAGGCGAGCCATGGCTTTCGTAGGCCCGGGCGGACTAATAACTGGACAGAGGAATAGCGGACGTGTGAACAGATACACTTTGGAATGAATACAACTTCGATATACTATAAGAAAGCAAATCCATCATATAGAGAGGCATTTAACAAAAGTATTCAGTATCAAGACAACACCTTTTTAAAGATAAACACCCAATGATCAGTATAACCAGGCTCAATCACCGCCCCCCCCCGTACCATTACCAGTAAGCCTCCCATACAGTCCTGTGCCCCTCCTCCCCTCACTCACCCTCGCTATCATCATCCGGCGCTCGGCGCCTACGACTACGCTTCCCACGCCGCTCCCTGCCGCCGCCCGGTCTCTGGGCGGGGGCGGGGGCGGGTGGCTCGGCAGCGGCCGCCAGCGCCGGGAAGCGCGCCGTCAGTCGGGAGGAGACGGTGCGCACCAGACAGCTGAAGGCGGCCAGCAGGAAGGCGCGCAGCCCAGAGGCGGCGGCCGCGTCCTCTGAGGGAGGGCAGGGAGGGATAAGCAAAAACTATGGAAACATCGTTAGCATAAGGCATTCACGTTGACAGGTGATAAATGAGTAAATGACAACTGCACTTTAAACCAATGACAATGCACAATTAATGCAGCAGCTGTTTGACTTTTCTCTGGGTGTTGAGCGACACAGGATGCTTATGACTACAATGAACATATCGTCATATCGTAAGTTTTCGAGAAAGCGGAAGAAAATAACGCCTTTCAAAGACAGCCTAGTAGTCGGTAACGCACATCATCACCCACCGACCAATAAGCCGAGGATAGCCGGTCCTTCAGTGCTAGCCTAACAGAACCCATCCGGTGCTCAACCCCAGACGGCGCAGCGCCCCCCTGCCGGCACCGCCCGGCACACAGGGCGGTCCTGCCCACCTTTGAGCGTCTGCAGGGCCAGGATGACCACCACGACCATGAGGAGGACGGTGCGCGAGTCGAGCGCGGTGCCGTCCAGCGGCTGGCCGTTGATGGACACTACGCCGCCGTCCGAGGGAGGGTGGAGACAGAAACTGAGCCACTGGAGTGTCTCCTGACAGAGCTGCCGGACGGAGGGTACGCGGTCACTGGACGAGGTGGGCCATGGAAGGGGGGGGGGGGAGCTAGGGGAGGGAGACATTGAGTGGGGATGGATCGAGAGTCTCCTGACAGAGCTGTCGGACGGAGGATACACAGTCACTGGCCTGGGTGGGTTATAGAAGTGAGAACTATGGGAGCTATACATTGGGCCGGCTTACATCAGGCAGGTGGAAGGTTAGAGGTAACGATATTAAATGAGAACATATGTTTGAACGACGGGTGGGAGGTCGAACAGCAATACGCATAGTACCACGGTATCGTTAAAGCAAAATCCAAAGCTGGATGACGTTACAAAACGGTCAGACATGGCAGGGTTCAGCTGTGTATCTGTCACTTGACCATCTACAGCACCCCACCGTTCTCACAGTGCCGCTCCCGCGGCAGGTCACAGCAGCACTCCAGCACAACAGTATCAACCCCGCTATCGCCTCGAGCCTACCCTTAGTACCTACATGCAGGGCTGCGGAGTCGGAGTCGGAGTCGGAGTCGATTTTAGAAACCCGAGCCGGAGTCGGAGTCGGAGTCACCGAAAATCTGTCGACTCCGCAGCCCTGCTAGGCCTGCGGAGTCGGAGTCGGGAGTTGGAGTCGGTCGGAGTCGACAATTCTGCCCGGAGTCGGAGTCGGAGCTGGTTTTTGAAAGCCGGAGTCGGAGTCGGAGTCGGAGTCGCCGAAAATCCATCGACTCCGCAGCCCTGCCTACATGCGTTCCACGCCTCACCATCCCTTAACCGGGACCTAACAATAGACAAATTAACGCACCCCGCCCCGCTTTCAGTCTGCGCTCGGACCTACCCGGACAAATCGGTGCTGTTTGGCGCCCTCCATCAACGTGGCTCCGTAGATGACGTCCAGGAAGCTGATGATGAGGCGACGCCGCGCCGGCACCTCGCTGTTACCGTGCTCCATCTCCAACTCCACCTGGTGGCAGCGTAAGTGGTTAGAGCGGGCATCTCAATCTCCACCTGATATCAGCGTAAGAGTTAGAGCGGGCATCTCCAACTCCACCTGGTGGCAGCTGCGTAAGAGTTAGAGTTTTGTTTGCTTATTGGGGCTTTAGGGCGCGCCGACTGCAAGGTCATTTTGCTCCCATATAAGAGTTAGAGCGGGCATATCCAACTCCATTCGGTCTTGTTAACACCCACAGAGTGAATGCAAATCATATGACACATTTTGCTTCTCCTGGCCCATCTTAGAGACACGAACATAACGCTCCACACTTGGTCATGAAGAACAGCCCGAAACCCAAAAGTTATACAGAACGCTGCACCACAAACTTAGTATCTACAAAGCCAAACCAGCCCACTACCCATCAGTGCCTCCCTACCCACCCCCTCCCACATGCCCCTCTCGCAGTACTGTTTGTTAATTGTTACCCACCCTGCGATTGTGGTTCTTCTCGAGCAGTTTGCGCAGGTTGACCTGACCTCCATCGAACGGCTCGTCACAGGTCATACAGCGCAGGTAATGGTAGGCGGCCTGCAGCCCGTGAGTGGCAGAGCCAGCCAGCGTACCCAGTTGGTTGTGGGGCCGGCCGACTGACGGCGACAGCAGCACCGCCTGGCGGCAGAGGCGAGAGTTAGTGGCGGTAACTGGGGAGGCAGGAAGTGGCTCTGGGGAGGCAGGAAAAGAAAGTGGCTCTGGGGAGTAGAGTTTCTGTTGAAACTCTACTCTGTAGAGTTTCTACAGAGTTTCTACAGAGTTTCTACAGTTTCTACAGAGGGAAGTGGCTAACGATACCGATAGACACAGGAAGGCGGAGGCTCAGCAATGCCATTACATCGCGTCAGTGCAATACCCACTGCATGGAATCGAATTCAACAAAGTCACAAACATGGAATATTAACCACCCACGTTCAAGAGGCAAAATGAGACACCTAATTTATCGGCCAAGAAGCATATCGATGACCATATAATTCCGTATCAATAAGCAACGATTCCAAGATGTTTTGACTCAGTCAGGTTCACTACTCCGTGCCACAGAGTTTCAGCTGCCGAGCACACACCAGCAGAGCCCGTGGTCATCAGTATCTCACAAAGACCTGAGCTCCCTCCCGCACCTTACCTGATTGTAGTAGCGCGCCGCCAGCGTCGGCGGGTAGTCCCCGAGCCTCAGCTCGGACAGATAGCGGGCCAGGTCACCGAGGTTGGTCAGTATCCGCTGCAGGGCCGCCTGGCCCCAGTCGGTGACTGTTCCGGCAGCGTCTGACGGGCGGACCGTCACCGTCTCTGGGGGGAGGTGAGCGGTTATCGAGAGGGGCAGGAGATATTGAAAGTGGAGACACACGGGCTGTTTGTTTATTGGAGCTTAAGGGCCGGCCGACTTGACACATATGGTTGAACACAAGGGTTGAAAGCGGGCACACGGGGTCGGAGGGCAGGCATACGGGGTTCCAAAGGCAGGAGCCAGATGCACAGTGCACATAGTAAAGTCACAGGCCATAACCATTAGCCAGCCAGTGTAGCGCCAGTTAAACAATCTGCGTTCGGAAATTCCAGCGCCAGTCATTCCCTTTCCGTTAATACCAACTGCATCAGATTCACTCCGCAGTAGCATAACAATAAACTTGGGCCAGCCCTCTTCCTCACCAGTTTAGTTGTTTGATTGTTTGAGTCAGCCCTGCCCTGCTTCAGCAGCCGGTGCAGGCTCGCCCCAACGCCCCAATTTCGTCATCCCTGGCCTCCCCAGTAACCTAACCCTGGGTCAGGTCTTCCCTACCTCCGCGGCGGGCACAGAGCCCCTACCCCGTCCCCTCACCCTGGGTCAGTCCGGCCGACCCCATCCCCCTAGTTTCCTAACCCTGGGTCAGTCCAGTAGGCCCAGCCTTAGCCGCCCTTCCCCTCACCCTGGGTCAGTCCAGCAGGCCCAGCCTTACCCGCCCTTCCCCTCGCCCCTGAGTCAGTCCGGCCGGCTGGTTCATTCCCCCTCCCCTCACCCTGAGTCAGTCCAGCCGGCTGGCAGAGCGGCAGGTCGGTCCGCTGGTCGGCACACACTCCCAGCTGGGTCTGCAGGCTGGTCACCAGCTGCTGGTAGCTGCCCAGACCGGCCAGCAGGTGGCTGGCCAGCAGCGCCGTGTCCAGCGCGCCCAGCGGCACCGTCTGCAGGTAGGAGCGGCACAGAGAAATAGATCAGAGATAGAGTCACGCCAGCGAGGCCAGCGGCACCGTCTACCGGGTAGGAGCAGCACAGATAAATGGACCAGAGGGGAGACACGCCAGCGAGGCCAGCGGTACCAGCTGCAAGTAAGAGTGACACAGAACAATGGATCAGACACGGAGACACGTCAGCCGGCGGCCGGGGGTAAAGCGGTAGGAGCGTCCCAGAGTGGTGGATCAGACGGGGAAGCGGCGCCAGTGGACAGGCTGAGCACACCAGCGGCGGACTGTCGCAGTAAGTTTGAATTAAATTTTAAAACAGCTCGAATGTTCAAATGGACGAACTGACAGAGGCGGGAGGGGCCGACGCCAGACCAACACGCAGAGCGTATTGCGTAGGCTTGTTGCGCAGCACCTCTACCGTCCGATTGGGCAATTCCGGATAACAAGAGAATACGATGCCACACTTGCCCATGAAAGTGGGACAACCTGTTTCGAGAGGAACTAGGAGGCACACGGGAAGCATTGGAAATAAGTACGGGGGGGGGGAGGGGGTCACAATTCCGCCACAACGGTGACCAAGAATCGACACTAAAGTGAACACTAGAAATCCACCAAAAAAGAAAATGTTGGCCAAATCATTAACTAGCAAGGGTTCAATAATAAACTAACAGTAACAAATATATCTAAAAAATAATAATTGCGTGTACCACAGACTCAACTCCCACACGACCAGACCACACCCCATTTACACGGCACCCCCGTCCCCAGTCCCCCTCTATGACTCCTTACCTGTCCGGTCTGTTTGGCCAAGCTGTAGGGCTCATAGTGGACCTTCCTCCAGAGCAGCTCCTCGGCTCGTCGGCCGCTCTCCTCCGGGTCGGTGATCAGCAGGTGTTCGCAGAGCTCGCGCAGCCGCAGCCTGGGGAAGTGAGGAACAGGAACACAAAGCGGTCACAACACCGTCACACAACGGTCCACAGCGCCCACATATAGTCAGAGCTCGCGCAGCCGCAGCCTGGCGAACCGAGCGACAGGAACACACAGCGGTCACATATGTCAGACTTCAGAGCTCGCGCAGCCGCAGCCTGCGACGCCCGAGCATCAGTCACACACAGAGGTCACATACAGTGGCACCAGTGGTACAGTGGTATGTGGCATACAGTGTCATAAAGTGGTACCCGAGATATCACTCAGAGATTATACACCATACAGCCGACCGAAACACATATAAAGGACACAAAAGTCACGGATAAATCACACAGGTGAGACCGCACACAACTGAGATGTCACACAAGGTCAACGGACAGGTCTCACAACAGTTACAGTTGCTACGCAGATACAACAGAATACCGACAGTTGTTGCTCCCAAAAGGGCCACGGTGATAAACAAAGAAAAAAAGAAGCAAAGAAACACAGAAGACCTCTAAAACAGAGCACAATTAAACAATAGCTATACATTTACGTTGCCACAAAAACGTGATTAGCAGTCATAAATTGATTAAAAATAGTCAAATCCAGGCAAAGGGCTAGCGATCTTAAATGGAAATAGTTCTTTGACTGGGGTGAGAATGTTCAATGGATAAAGCGTCTCGTCCTGCAGTTCAGTTGGCAGAGCGTTGGACTTCCGGTGACGGTATCCCGGGTACAAGTCTAAACGGCGCTCGATAAACATATAAACCTTGTCACGGGGATAGTCCGCGGTTGATGGGAGCAGTCGCAGCCATTTATGTATTACATCAACAGACACTCCACACATGGTTGTGGCTATTCTGTGCCTTAAGTAAGATAGATAAAACAAAGTGTCAATGAGGTTTGAGGGATGTCACGCAACATGTACACAGCATACATACACGCACACACCGCTCATGCACACACGGTCGTAAAAGCTACTGCAGTACCAGCGACTTGGCAGCGCGCTTAAAAGCAGACGGGCCCAGAGCTCGGGTCTCGATTGGTAGGCGGTTGAGAAGCGTCATAGCTCGGTAACTAAAAGATCGCTGTCCGGTCACGGTTCGGAAAGCCGGCGGCCGAAGACGCCCGTCCTGTCTAGTTGGCCGGTCACAATTGCGCGCGTCGGAAAAGCACTGGAAGAGTGAGGCCAGTTCGGACGGCTCTCCACTGACAAGTATCTTGTGAGCTGCAGTCAAGGTATACAAATCATGCATTTGCCGCGGCACCATAAAACACAACTGATTTCGCGCTCGAGAGATGTGAACAAATTTCCTAAGACCGGTCACTACACGCGCTGCAAAATTGACAACCTTGAGCATCCGAGCATCGTTCGCCGCGGATCCGTTCCCGTAAACTGTGATGCAGTAAGATACTCGCGAAAGCACCAAACTCTGAACTATTGAGAGCAGAGCCCTCTGCGGGAGGAAATGTCTCAGGTGACGGAGACCGATCAGGATGCCGATGCACTTGTGAACGATATCGGTCACATGTGCTTCCCAAGTCAGATGTTTGTCAAAAATAACGCCGAGATTTTTAGCAGTGCGGCTCTCCTGAACGGTCTCCCCACCGATCCGTACGCTGACAGGAGGGAGGTGCCGGGTGTTCTGTCTGGTACCAAGGAGAAGGAGTTCAGTTTTGGAAGCGTTGAGTTTCAGACCATGAGCATGGAACCATGAAGACAGGGATGCAAGGATGGTCTCCATGCGTTGGATGAGGGATGGGAGATTGGATTTGCCGTCGGATATTAGGATTTGGGTATCGTCGGCGTACTGGATCACATGGGCGTCCGGCGCGTGCAGACTGAGGTCATTAGCGAAGATGGTGAACAGGAGAGGACCGAGGACGGATCCCTGGAACACTCCCATGGTGTTAGGAAGGGGCTTTGAAACCACTCTACGACCGGAAGGACTGGAGATAGAGACTGACTGAGAATGACCGGAAAGGTAAGCGGAAACCAAGTGGGATCTATGTTGTACAGTTCTAGCTTGGAAAGGAGTAGATGATGTGGGATGACATCAAAACATTTGCTAAGGTCCAGGAGACATAGGAGTGAGATATGACCATGATCCATGTTGGAAAGGATACGATTTGTGACAGATAGTAGAGCGGTTTCAGTGGAATGATGAGGACGGAAGCCGTGCTGGGATGAGGATAGGAGGTGATTGTGAGACATGTAGGCAAGCAGCTGGCTCTGCACCACACGCTCAACAATCTTGGCCATGACAGGTACAATGGAAATAGGACGGTAATTGGAGGTCATGGCAGGATCACCGGATTTGAAAATAGGGAACACCAGGGAGTGTTTCCAGGTTTGGGGGAAGTCACAGGAGGTAAGGCATGTGTTGATAATGTGGAGAAGGATGGGACTTATGGCGTCAAAACAGAGGAGTAGGATGCGGATGCAGATGCCATCAGACCCACACGCACCGGAGCGCCTCATGGAGAACATAACCTCCCGCAAGCCGGCAAGGGTTGTGCCCGCCACCCGAAACCCACACGCACCCACGCGGGGCAGACGGCACGGGACATCAGGCGGCGGACCGAGGCCAGCCAGGCTAGCGGCTACACGTGGTCCCACACTCACAAAATGCTCGTTCATCTCGTCCGGTGTAGCGGCGGGGAGGTTGCGCGCGCCGTCCCTCTTCCCTGTCAGAATGGGTCGGATACTGCGGTACAGGGAGCCGCTCCCTCGAGTACGCAGACTCTCCTCGATACCCGCACAGCAGTCACGACGGATGGCTGACCTGACCTGCCTATCCAGATCGCGGAAGGCCGGCGATTTGCCCTCGCGACGCAACACTCCCCGCCGCTGTGCCATCAGGTCGACGGTGGCACGGGTCACAGGTGGCGCGTTCGGGTTCCTGATAGTAATACATTTGATTGGAGCATGCTTGTCAATGATCGGAACTAAAACGGAAAGAAAATGAGACCACTTATCACACACGGAAACGGAATTAAAAACCCTAGACCAGTCAGCGAAGTACAAGTCATGCAACAAACGCGTACGGTCGACATCCTTCAATTTGCGAGTGGGGATACGACAGGGCTTTGGACGACATCTCGTAAACTTTAAAAGTGATCGGACAAAACAATGAGGACTAAAAGCGCATCTAAAAACTCTTATTTTCTTAACACCGTCGCCCGCATTGGAAATCACAACGTCGAGCAAAGAACCTGATGAGAATGTGGGTTGTGAGACGAATTGAAACAGATGAAAAGCTTCAAGCATGTCAGCCAGGCGAGCTCGGCCGGCGTTAGTCATAGAGTCAAGCATATTGAAGCATTTAACGTCGTTGCAGTTGGAAAAAAGTTCAGCAATAATTTAACCGCTCTGCAAAACATCTACACCATAACCATCCATTCACAGCACAGCAGGACAAAACAGAGCACACAATCGCAGAGAATGAGACCGTTTACTGTTGGTTGGAAGCTGTTTTCCCGCACGTACTGACCTGAGGACGTTGTTGCTGGGGCTGAAGATTTCGGGGACGGTGCCGGCCTTTCGCAGATTTTCGTCCAGACGGCGAGCCAGCTCCGCCGCTGAACTGAAAACAACAGAGTTGGATGGGTCAGGGATAGCACAGGACACAGAGGTCAGCATTGCAACCGAATACCGATTACATTACCCAGCACTGGGGCCAGGGCAGGTAGCAGAGAGGGCAAGGGCATTATTCCACGGGCGTGCATTGTTTTAGCGGCGAGTGATGTAGGGATATGGGCGAGACCAAGTAACGTAAGGGCAGACGAGAAAGTCTAAGGACGGGACACGGTGTCAAAGGCAAGTTTGAGCCTTTGAAACATTTTAAGACGCCATATGGAAGGTATGAATCAAATATGTACAGCACTGACGTTTCCCACAATGCACTGTCCGGCATTGTTGCAACTTGGAAAAATAAACGAAAAACGAAACAGAAGAAAAATGTATCAAAATATCGACCACTTCCAGCACCTTTGCAGAAACTCGTCCCTTTTAGAAGGGTGCTCAGTTGACAATGAACTTCATGGCGGACGGATGTGCCACTTTCAGCGACCAGCGTCACACCAGATATCAGACCCGTCCCTGGGATATGTCATGTGCAGCTGCAGCTGCACATAACACATAATCCATTTCGTCGCAGTGCAAAACTACACAAACCAGCCCAGACGCGCACAGTCGCGGGGGAGGGGGCTGCATAACTTAGACGATGACCACTGTTCAGAAACAGATGTCCTAAACCTCTCGAAGTTTCGAAGTTACAGTGTAAACCAATCGCTAGGTAACGAGCCAGTCTATCATCCATGGATTGAGTGATCCATGGAGATACATTGCTGACGCTTACAAAGTCCAGCGCAGCTACCAAAGTGCCCGGTTGCCAGCTGAACTTACGACATCGCCCGTGTTTTCGAATCATATAAATATACGAAGGATGACTACATATACGGTACCCATATACAAAGCCGGTCAGTCAAGCACAGAGAGTCAGTTTGCGATCCGCCGCACTAGTGCGATAGTCACCTATCACCGCCCCCGTCAGCGCTGTAATTGCTACCGACCATGGGTCACCGGTCGCTCTTACAGTTGGTAATCGGCGTGTTGCTGACACTCCTGCTCGCCGCGCCGCCGGGCGCGTGGTGTTCTGACGCCGCCCCGGGCGAGGACGCCACCCTGGTCGGCACGCTGGACCAGCTGTGGACGTTTCTGGAGCGGGTGGAGCGCAAGGTGTCGATCTCCGTCTCCAAGGAGGTGAGCGCCCGCCTGGATGGTCTCCAGACCCGGCTGAAGGGCCACGTGAACAGCATGACTAAGCGTCTTGACGGACAGGAGGAGCAGATCGGCCGACTGGGGGCACAGCTCGGAAACCTCTCCGAACGGGTGGACGACGCGTCTCGACAGGGGAGTGTCTCGCCAGTTGTCAGCCAGAAATTCCCTCGGGACTGCAGTGACCTGCCGGCGGGCACCGCCAGCGGCGCCCACCTGCTGCAGCCGGGTCTGGACCGGTCCGTGCCGCCCACCCCGGCCTTCTGTGACCTGGAGTCGGACGGCGGCGGCTGGACCGTCGTCCAGCGGCGCGACGACATCCCCCCGCGGGAGGACTTCTACCGCGGCTGGCAGGACTACAAGCAGGGCTTCGGCGAGTTCGATGGAGAGTTCTGGTGGGGCCTCGAGAGCCTGTGGAGGATGACGTCACCGAGAGACCGCCGCTACGAGCTGCGAGTCGACCTCTGGGACTTTGACGGCAGCACGAGACACGCCGTCTACAGCAACTTCCGCGTCGCCTCCGAGATCCAGGGCTACGCTCTGACCATCGGCAACTACACGGGTGACGCCGGAGACAGCCTCAGCTTCCACAGGGGGATGCAGTTCACCACGAATGACGTGGACAACGATATTCACGAAGCCAACAACTGCGCGCACAGCCACGAAGGCGCCTGGTGGTACAAAAACTGTCATCGTTCGAATCTGAACGGCCGCTACCTGGGGAGAATGACCCCAAGCAAGGCAAATGGTGTCTCCTGGTTCGATTGGAGAGGTCACGACTATTCCCTGAAAACAGTGACCATGAAAATACGACCAACCAAACCACTGTAAAACGTGCGACAATGCAGGGCCTTTGGTAATAAATGACAATGCTAATGCTTCAATTGCAGTGATATTGTTCACAGTTCATACATCAATTTGACATGTTTGCTGAACATTTGAGCGAAACCCGTTGTTATTTTTGCGGAAAGGACGTTTTAGTGACGTCACATCACGCCATTTTCGCTTTAAAAATGCAACACTTCAAACGCGGCCAACATCCTCAGTCTTTAAGATATCAGGACGTAACAAAAAAACATGTAGGACGCATTTCTACTTTGTCATTCAAACGGCTATCTCGGGCCAAAAAAGATTAGATTTTACGATATATGAGACTGTAAAGTCATACTTAAACCCTGAACCCAGGTATATTAATGATAATAAATCGTTTAGCGGACTGACTCTGGATGTAAAGAAGTTATTTTTCCCTGTACTTTATTCGCTTTTCGCTTATAAGTTGTCTGCGTGTCCGTCAGCCTTATGTGTCTTAATGCGCCGGCACGGCGCCGCGTATCGACGTGAAATTTGGTGACCACAAATACCCACAGTCAGTCCGCTAAACGATTTATTATCATTAGATTTTACCCCAAAATTTTCTTCAAAAAACTAATTGTTTTTGGAAAATCATTATAAATTCCAAAATTTTGCTTTTATAAAAAAAAAAACGGAGCAAATATTACAGAAGTAGTATCTGTGCACCTACAATCCAATTTTTGGAAGAATCGGTTTAAAAATGTAGGAGTTATTCAATTTTGGATGACGTCACGGCTCACAACATTTTCATAAAATCAAATCTGTGGAAGTTGTAGATCTCGTACGGGAACGAAAATAGCACCATTCGATTCGCCATGAAAACTGCATCGGATAGGCATCTTTTGGGCCTTAACAATCAATTTCAAAATTTGACCTCTCACCTCGTTTGATCTGACTTCGACCTGCAATTAATCCAAATGTGGTCCATATCAATAATTGAGTGTGCCCATTGAATGCTATGAATAAAATGACCCATAAAACATGTGTCGTACATGTCCTATTCTATATTTTGCTTTTGGTGACCTGACCTTGACGTTGAACTTTGCATGACATTGTATGCACTGAATCTTGTCTTGGTAGCCTACGAACCGAACACATTAACCCTCGCCGGCACAGGCCATTTTACGTCCTTCGACGGCACAGGGGGGGGGGGGGGGTACGACCCCCCTCGCGTTTGGCCCCTGATTGAGCTAGAGCTTCGCGGAAAAAACAAGCGTGTTGCCCGTGACGAGAGGAATCTGATGATAAATAACTTTAAGGTCCTAGGTCATCAGTTGACCTTCCAGGTCAGGTTAATGACCCAAAAGTCGGGAAAATCGGGACCTGTTGGAACGTCGTAAAGTGAGGCTGCAATGAGGTTTTTCGGGGTGCTGATCAAGTGATCACGCATATCATGTTAGTTTTGATCACAGATGATGTCTTCATGCCTTAAGGCCAGATCGGGTCAGGTCAGGTCAGGTCAACCAGTAAGGGTCCTGCCGGGTATACGTAGTAGGTACGTGTCAACCGCCTCTGACAGCTTCGTTACATGTTACGAAAGCACCAAAACTACTTCACAAATGTTCAAATGGTTGCTAAATTCGAATTCAGCTCTTAAAACTAGCCTAGAAACATACATAACTCGAAAATGAGAACCGAGGTCATCATAGGTCAATGGCCTGACCTGACCTTCAGGTGACCTTGGCATCCACCCTACTGCATGAAGGCAGCATCAAATCACATGTTTGAACGCTTGAAACCACGAAAAGACTGCAAACGCGCGGCTAATGCGAGCCGACATACGCCGAATCGCGATTCCGGCCAAACATGGTCTCAAAAAGGTAACAGGTCAAAGGTCGTTTGGGTCAGGGTCATGAAATTTTCAGGGAAGGTGTAAAATTGATCATCGCAAGGGTACTGAAAGTTTTGTCACGATCGGCAGCTTTTTACGTGAGTTATTTGCCAAAAACCTTAGGGGGGATGCATCAACCCCCCTGTGCCGGCGAGGGTTAGGGATAATCAATCTCAAGCCATTCCTCGCCAACTGCGCTACAAAGTCGATAATGCAGAAACTTGCATTTTGCACCCTTGATCTGACCTTGAATTCACCTCTGACCTACTAACCGATTTTTTTTTCGGCACCATAGCTCCGTCTTGTTGAGAGCTCTCGATTGCCGCTTTCCTCGTCTTTCTACGACCATCGCGATGGTCGGTTCGGAAGTTAGACAAAGGGGGGGGGGGGGCTGAATACGCTCCCATCCACCAAGCAGGGCGCGTAGTGTTGAATAGCTGATGTCTAGCCCGATCTATCTGCCAATGATTTAAATTCATTCTTTGTAATTTTATCTGCCGGTCCTCGTGTCGCTGACGAGATCCGAGCCAAAAACCCAACCACCGATTTGGACGTGCGTTTCACCCGTGTCGGCGCTTGCATTTTTTTTTAAACTCCGTGAGATCATACTTGTGGAGCTCGAGCGGATTACTTTCAGCATGCGTAGCTCCTTGTAGCTCCGACAATGTATGCGTTCGCGTGCTGAAAGTCGGATTCCCCGCTGTTGGTGGTGTCATCTTGCATATTATCAATGCCTACCTAAACATCCCCGATTCATGGGAAACATTCCATAGTTCATCCTCTGTTGAAGTCCGGCAATCCTTCAGACCCCGCAAACTTCCGGCAATTCCTGTAATCATGAAAGTAGTTGAACGCATTGTCCATCAGTAGCTCTACGTCTACTTCTCTCATAATCACCTCCTGGCATCCTCTGAGCACGGCTCCCGCCCTCCGCACTCCACGGAAACCGCGCTGCTGTCCGTCACTGAACAACACATCCTGGCCGCCACCGATGGGGGGATTTGGCAATGCTATGCCTTCTCGATCTAAGTAAATGTTTCAACGTGATCGACCACGATCTTCTGCAGTGGCGGCGGAACACCTTCAATTAAGGGGGGAGGGGGCACCTCCGACTTTTGGTCCCATTCTTTCCATGCAACGCTCATAGGACTAATGTTAAAATGTCAAAATCAAAGGGGGGCACGGTGCCCCCCTCCGTTCCGCCGCCTATGGTCTTCTGACGCAAAAACTGATGTTGCACGGCATCGAAATTTCCTGGTTCGCCGCCTTTCTTCATGACCACACTCAGAGCGTGTCCTTGAAGGATGGGCCCGGACGTAGAGTGCTGTCTCGGCCTCTTTCTAATGTCATGGGTGTTTTCCAAGGCTCTGCATTAGGGCCGCTGCTTTTTACCATCTTTAACAGTCTACCACCACAGCTGTAGTAGCTGCCTCCCAACCGCTTAATCAGCTCTGTTAAAGCAATCAAGTACCTAGGTATTGGTAATATGCAAGATGACACCACCAAAACGGCGCGAGCAATTTTGCGCTGAAATTTCTGTGTGATTTGCGCCAAAAGTAAGGTGCCCATTTGTGCGAAAATTAAGCCCTTTTTATATAAAGCACATGTGCACATCTACCGATCAAGGCTATATGAACCAGACTGTTCCGGGTCCGGGTCCCAATACCTCAGCAGTCTTAGCGCACTATAGCTTCATGCCGTTAAACAAAGCTGGAGCCGTGATTTCCGGAGCCACAAATTTGTGCCGATGTTAATATCGGCGGAGCAGTGTGCTCGAGGCTGGCGGGAGTCAGCGAGGGCCGGGCAGCAGAACAGCATGTGCTCAGGCACATCACCCTCTTCTCGGCACACGGCGCAGAGCGCCGCGGGGCACCGCTTGTCTGGGCACTGCTGGCACGCCGCGGAGTGGAGACAGCCGATTCGGTGCCGTATTGGAGCGAGCGGTCCCAGTGGCCCGCCCTCATCTCGTGCACCGAAACGGCATCCTCTCGGTCCTCTCCGGGGATAGGGAGCGGCGGCGTGCTCTCGACGAGTGGCTTGAATAGTGATTCTGAGCAGTTGTCACGCTCTGCGCCGCACAGGGCGATGCGAGGCCGTACAGTGAACCGCCCTGGTCAGCGAGTGGGCGTTTGAGGGCAGGGCGGCCGCCTGTTTTGCCAGGTCGTCCGCGCTTTCATTTCATTTCATTTCATTGATTTCCCTCGATACCGCAGTGGGCAGGAACCCACTGCGGTATTAACGACGCTTGGCGATGTTCAACAAGGTCTTCTTTACCTATCTCCATGCCGAGGGTTGAGGCCTCACCTGGGCGCCCGCTTCTCCACTGAGTTCGAGCGGCTCACCAGTTCGAGCACGCGGCGACCGGGGTGGGGACGTCTCGTCCCGAAACCTCTCCAGAGCCGCCCGCGGGGCGAATCTGCTGCTAGATCGACCGAAAAATTCGTCCGCCACCATGCGCTGAATTCGGTGCAGGCGAAGTTACACCGGACGTGCGCTGAAAATTTCGGCGCAATCCCGCCACTACGCCGGACATATTCGGCATAACATGTTTTTTCCAGTCTGGGTCGAATTCGCATGGTCTGTGTGGTCAACCAGTGAAAGCCCAAGCAACTTCATAAAAATATAAAAAACTGGAAGCATGCTGATGAAAAAAAGCAGCCAGACATTTCGGGCCAAACAGTGCTGTTGGCAATATGCTGCACGACTAGACTGAGATCGTGTGGTAACAGTAAGATAACAATTTACAGTTGGTTAGTTGAGGCTGAAAACCTCTTCTATCTGATTTTTCTGCACCAGTGACTCGAAACAAAAATAAAATCAGATTCAACTTACCTTAAACTTCGTTTCCTTCCATCAGAGTCACATGAATTTTTCAAAATACTTTTCATAGCTTATCACATTTTCAGTCTCACAAAAAGCCCTACTATCGGTGCCGATCCAGCAGTTATTACTGCAATAACAAAGTGATTTGAATTAAAACACACCTCAACTTCCAGCTACACACACGGCACACGGCCTTGCACTCTAATTAATTTAAATGATCATGTTCTCCCAAATATGCTGACAGATGTACACGCAAACTGGAAGTACGTCATAGACTGGATATTTCATAAACGCACCTCAGCAATATTCAAGAAAATGCAGATAATCAGTTTTTAAAAAGTGTTTCAACAAGAACAAAATTAATATAAAAAAGAAAGGGAAGGTAGCCAATATTTTTATTACTTTTTAGTTATTCCTCCAGTTCTGTGTTCAAATTCCAATTAGTCTCAAGAAAAAGAACAAGCTGGTTATGGCGCATTTGCGCCAATTGATCAATTTTATCCAATAGCAAGCTGCTACTAAAAAATATACAATGATTTTCATTAAAACTCACACACTTTTACATACCAACTTTCAAATAACCACAAGTAACAGTCGCAAAAAAAGTCACTTCTGCCCCTGCTGCGCAGAAGTGACTAGGTCAGCCTCCAGCTAGCCACAAGCCCAGGAGTCTGTGTGTGTTATACACAAATGCTGACCAGTTCGTGAGTAAGCGGGATGACATGTGCATGCTCATCTGTAATGACGAGCCTGATCTGATTATGGTAACAGAGACAATTCCCAAGGCCCAAAAAGTTCCCATAGCCCCCGCTCTCCTCAACATACCTGGGTACACACTCTACACCAATTTCTCGCTATCATCTCCTAATCTTGGATGCAGCGGCATAAGAGGAGTATGCATCTACGCAGCTAATTATCTCAGGGTGTCAGAAGTCTCTCTCAGCTCATCGTCAGTGGAACATGTGTGGCTTAGACTGTCACTGATTGGGAGTGACTGTCTGCTGCTGGGATGTGTTTACCGCAGTCCGTCAAGATCTGATGAAGAGCATGCCACTCACCTGGGTCAGCTCATTCGACACACTGAAAAAATTTTTACTCACTTTTCTGAGTAATGACTGAGTTGCCATTTTGTCCAATGGTAAAACTCACTCTAAATCCGCGTACTCAGGTAAAACTCAGGGCGGAACGCAGGTAAAACTCGGGCAAAACTCATTGCAAGTGAGTAGCATGTGAGTAACAAAGTGAGTTGCCATTTTGTCCGATGGTAAAACTCAGATAAAATTCAGTAAGTACTCATGCGTAACTCATGTCCTACTCAGACAACTCAGGCCAAACTCAGGTATTAGTAAGTCATTACTCATGAAAAACTAGGAAGTAACTCACATGTAACTCAGCTGGTACTAATGTATAACTCAGGTGGTAGTACGGCCATAACTCAGTTGGAACTCATCGGTTATTCAGTGAAAACTAGGGCTGTACTCAGGACGTACTCACGTCGATAACTCATACGATACTCGGGTGTTACTCAGGCGCCGCCTGAAACGGCTGATCTGATTCGTTTTATATTGGCTCAAGCCAATGTATAGGCTCGCCGCCCATGATAACAGCTGCCGCATCAGCATTATGCAATATGCATGCATGATGCTCATACAACAGCCACTACCAGGCAGCTAGTCTATATATTGGGATTGGCCAATATATAACGAATCATTGCCCAAAACCAGCATACATATCTGTATTATACCATGCCCGACCAACGTCTAGTCTTGCACTATTCGCCCCAGCCCTTACAAGAAATACATGTTTGTAGAAACGGTCGCATTGCGCTGTATTTCAATTCTGACACACGCCAAACTGCGTCGGGGGGGGGGGGGGGATCGACTCCACGTCAGCTCAGCTTCACTCTTTTGCCAGCTTCTCGACCTCAGTCTTCGCGGCTACAGGTGGCTGGCGCTCAGCATTGAATGGTGTGTGGAGCACATGGATACACACAAACCACAGCGTGTTTCGCACTTTGTGCGCCGTTTGTTGACTGAGCACAAAGTGCGCCGTCGCCCACAGCAAAAGACTCCCTTCCAAACCATGGATCCCCACAAGACTTCCGTTCGCTCCACGATGAGGCGGCACCGTTCGTTTTCTTCGGACTTGTTATGATAGGGGTGATCCAAATTTTCGTCACCCGTGTACGCCACCACTGACGCCTTCTCCGCCAAGATGCAGAGGAGGCTCAATGGGCCGTTCCCTGAAAACACAATAAAAAAGTCAGATTTTCTTTTGCCAGTAAGAGAAACGGAAGTTATAGGGCATGCAAGGTGATTGAAATATCAAAAGTTATCAAGTTACTTCAGCTCAAAATTAATGTTAAACCGCGCCGTGCTGGTGCTCTGAGTTTACCGTGATGTACTGGGGGGAGGGGGTCGTCTTCACGTCCCCTCTTCTAACTCGGCTGTTGGGGTTGGGCCACGTAGCAACACGCCGTAAGCGGCTTTCGAAAAAGCATTAAAGATATTTAAGGAAATACTTGGGTAATTTTAAGGTCAAGTCAAGTGCCAGGTCACCAGAGGTCAGGAAAGGCCAAATTTTGCTTATTTCAATATTTTCGAAAAACTGGTGCTTAACTCGGAACCAAAAGAGCTGCCCGCGGAAAAATGCAGTCAAAGCCCTTTCGACTTTTTTTTTTGCTGGCGTTTGATCTCAGATTTGACCTCAGGGTCAACAATTAAGCCTCCAGAGAGCAAAAACTCTAAAAAAGCCGTTTTTACCTAAATGTTTTCTGTAATACTTTCCACTCAAGAGTCACGACATTTATTTTGCCGTTAGCATAGTGTTCCTCTCGTCGGGACGAATGAACTATAATTAGACCTTGAAAGGCCATATTTAAAACTTGACCTTAGGTTGACCTGACCAGGTCATGTTGCATATCAGTCGATCCAAACCGTCAAGCTGAACACATATGAGGTGTTTTATTGCACTAGCAAATATATTTTATATGTACATGCCGTAAGGTTGATACTTGAGACATGGTGATGGGACAGTATCAAAAACGCTATACAATGAAATCCGTTCGATATTTTTTTGACATTTTACCTCAAACTGGTGTGAAATCGAGCGGTGAATTCCCTGAGCGAAAATGACAAAAATATCGAACGGTTTCCATGGCACGTTGCGAACGGTGCGATCGTCAGCGACCATTGAAATTTTTCCGATGTTAAGTCATTTGACGTGACCTGACCTTGAACGACCTGGGTCTAAAATTTCTTCACATGGAGAAACAAATGTATGAGCAGGTGTGCCGAAAATGGTGGCGCTGCGCGCCGCCGTTCTTAGATATTCGCGAAAAACCTGAGGGGGCGGGGTGGGGGGCGTAAAACGCCACCCAGCACAGCGCGGGTCAAGGTCGGATGGTCACCTTAACAGTCGGGTTTTAGTCTCGCAAAACACTTCCATGGGCGTCCAATATTAAAATCAGCTTGAAACAATCACATAAAATGTGTTATACTTAACAGTAATGGAAATAAGCATGTCACGTCCAAACGCGTCTCGCCGCGGTATCTAATAATCTAATATGTAAGGAAGGTTGAAAATGCTCGCTGAAATCGAATAGTGTACGAAAATATGTGTGTAGGCATTAAAAAAAAACAGTCGGAAAAATAATAACAGTGGAAAAATAATAAGCACAAACGAGACAAAAGAATCTTAAACGGTTCAGCGAGCGGAATTAAGACCATGGGCTCCACCACCGGGGGGGGGGGGGGGAAGGGTACGGGGGACGTGTCCCCCAATATTTTACATTTTTAACATTGTGCCTATGGATGCTGCATGGAAAGAATCGACTTCAAACCACCTTCGCCCCCCCCCCCCAAAAAAAAAACATCGGGTCGTGACGGAGTTCTTGTTTAAAGAAGTAAAAAGGGTCAAATGAACGTTCTTTTAGGATAAGGACAACATTATCCCACAAACATGTTTTTTTAACCCTCGCATGTGTAGGGGGGGGGGGGGTCGGATTGACCCCCTTTCCCCATGGTTTTTCGCGAATAACTCGCGTAAAAAGCGGCTGATCGCGACGAAACTTTCAATACCATCGCATTGATCAATTTTACACCTACCCTGAAACTTTCATGACCCTGACCCAAATGACCTTTGACCTGTGACCTCTTTTCCGAGACCATGTTTGGCCGGAATCGCGATTCGGCGTACGTCGGCTCGCATTAGCCGCGCGTTTGCAAGCTTTTCGTGGTTTCAAACGTTCAAACATGTGATTTGATGTTGCTCCCATGCATTAGGGTGGGTGTCAAGGTCACCTGAAGGTCAGGTCAGGTCACTGACCTTTGGTGACCTCGGGTGACCTCGGTTCACTTTTTCGAGTTTTACATGTTTCTAGGCTAGTTTTTGGAGCTGAATTCGAATTTAACAACCATTTGAACATTTACGAAGTAGTTTTGGTGCCTTCGTAACATGTTACGAAGCTGTCAGAGGCGGTTGACACGTACTACGAATACCCGTCACGACGCCTACTGATTGACCTGACCTGACCTGACCCGACCTGGTCTAAATGCTTCAAGACATCATCTGTGATCAAAACTAACACGATATTCGTGATCAGTACCCCGAAAAACCCCTTAGCAGCCACACTTTACGACTTTCTAATAGGTCCCGATTTTCCCGACTTTGGGTCATTGACCTGACCTGGAAGGTCAACCAATGACCTAGGACCTTAAAATTGGGTATCATCGGCTTCCTCTCGTCACGGGCAACACGCTCGTTTTTTCCGCGAAGCTCTAGCTCGATCAGGGGCTAAACGGCAAGGGGGGGGGTCCAACCGACCCCCCCCCTACACATTAGAAGCTGGAAAACGCCGCACACATGCAAGGGTTAAATTTAAATATAACATAACTCACCTCTTCTTTCTCGAACTATGCCGGGTAGGTATCCCTCAGTTTCTCGATCGATCTGCTCCGCCGTTCACGGTTGGCACCGACCTCCTGACGCCGGCGGGGAATGTCTGCTGGTCCAAGGCTATATAAACCAGGTAGAACGTTCCCGACGAAAAAGTGGTGACAAGCGATAATTAGTAGCCGCGACCCTCACTTGTTCAAAACTATATCCGCAAGCAGCATTTACAGGCTAGCGGAAATCGACCAATCGGCGTTCGGCAATACTCGACGCTGATTGGCCCGATGCTCGTGACGAAATTGCGGGGGACTGTAGCTATTTCCCTATGGCGTTTAATAGACTTACGGCTTTTGAAGGGGATTTATACCAGTTTTTGTTGGGTTTGAGGCCATTTTTGAGCTTGGATATTCTTTCTGTGACTTTTGACTGTGTAATAACGACATTTAATCATGACATTCTATATACTACCGGTGTCACATCGGCCAAAAAGACCGTAAGTACATGGGATAGACGGACCACTGCTGATGGGGCCACACATGTCGGCGTGTGGTCATCGGAGGTCCGTGAGGGTTCGACATAGACCCTTCATGGGTCGGTATAGGCCCGGTGGGTCCAGTGTGCAAGCCTATCGGGGGCCGGTGCTGACCCAACAGGGCCCAGTGGCATATAATGTAAGGCTGTCTAGGCCGACGTTGAGGGCTCATGGGGGCCATATAGGACCAATAGGGACCACATCAGTCAATCAGGGGCCATTTAGGCCAATAAAGGCACTTCAGGGGACTTGAAAAGGTCATTCAAGAGCTGTGGTGGGCCCATGAGGGGACGGCATTGGTCCAGCAGGTGCAGTCAGGGGATGTTGTACGGGTTTCTCAGTGGCCCATTTGGGCATATCAGTGACCAATTTGGACCCAGCAGAGGGCTTTGTAGACCTATCAGGGGCTGGTGATGGTTCATCAGGGGCCAGCGTTAGTCCATCGGGGCACGGCATATGCCCATCAGAGGTAATTGCGAGCCCACGCTGAACAATGATGGCCCTTCAACGGCCCCTAATGGATCTACATTGACCCATGGGCCATGATGTGTCATGTATGCCCCTATGACAGGCCTACTCAGACCCCTGATGGACATTCCCGGCCTCTGATGACCCTATACTGAATGCTAAAGGGGCTCTAAGTTTCTCCAATAACCCTTCGTCAACCCATTATTACCATACGCTGGCACTAGGGGCCCCACATCAGCCGCAGGGCAGTCCGTGCCATGACAGCATGTCTTTTCGGCCGATATTACATCGGTAATATTTATTAAAATCATGATTTTATGGTGTCATTATATAGCTAACAGTCATAAGAAATATATTTCAACTCGAAAACAGCTCCAAACAGCATATAATTTTAAAGAAACTCCTCCGAAATCCAAAAGCCTATTCGGGTCCATAGAGAATAACTGCGGTCCCCCGCAATTTCGTCACGAGCGTCGGACCAATCAGCGTCGAGTACTGCCGAGCGCTGATTGGTGAATTTTCCGCTAGCGTGTAAGTACTGCTCGCGGAACAAGAGTTCGTCGACAATCCTCCACAAACGTCTGTCACCATTTTTCGTAATGCTAAACAGCCGGAGCGTACCCCCCTGTGCTGGTCCATCAGTTCACCTCCCTGTTCTCCGCGGCGCATGCGATTGATAAAAGCTTCATCGACAATCACCGAGCTCTTCACAGATAACTTACCCGTCCCATCCTTCGCTGCACGCCTTCCCCGCTCCTGCACTCTCCCGCACAATTTCACAATAGCCTCAACAATTCAACGTGAACTACGCGACTCACCGCGCCACAACGGACTGAAGCGCGCGCCGCGGTTTTCGAACGCAACGGCTATAATACTCATCACGCGAACTCACGCATCACGCAGGACACTCACCCTGCCGCGCATGCGCGCATCTTCAAGCCGGGGGTACCTCACGCACAACTGCACGTGAATTCGCGAGAACTCATGCATTGCGCAGGAAACTAGATTTGCCCAAGCAAAACTCATTTCCGACTCAGTTCGAATTCACGAAACTAAGCACTCAGAAATCACGCATAACGAAGTCACCCTGGTGATGTGAGTTAGATCAGCCAATAAGTGAGCACCACTATCGTATTCACTGAGTTTCTTCATGAGTTATTACTGAGTAATGCCAGGCCTGAGTAAATTTTTTTTTTCAGTGCAGGCAAGTTCGATGTCCTACTCGCATCTGGTGATTGTAGGAGATTTCAACTTTCCCCAGATCAATTGGGAAACTGAAGCATCCAACGCACCTGACACCCATCTTTCTCAAACTTTTCTCGACACGATACATGACTGCTTCCTTTTCCAGCACGTCCGCTCTCCTACTAGATTTCGATTGGGTGAAACTCCAAATGTGCTGGACCTGGTGTTGACCAACGAAGAAGGCATGATTCGTAATCTCGAGCACCTTCCTGGACTCGCCAGAAGCGATCATGTTGTCCTGAAATTTACTGTTGTTTGCTATGCGGATGTGTGTACCTCACACCGCCCTCCGATTCTACACATCAACTACGAGCGCCTTGCAGGTGTCCTGAGGTCACGAAACTGGGATGATATCAGAAACCTGGACCTGGAAGAAGCATACGAATCGTTCAAGTCGCAAATAACCGGAGACGTTGAAGACTGTTCGGTCAAGAGAAGCGCCCACTCCAGGAAGAACCTCTACATGAATCGGGCGGCGATGCAGCTGAGAAAGAGGAAGCAGGTGCTGTGGGGCGTCTACCGTCAAACTCTCGACAACGTGGATCATGCCCGGTTTGTGAGGTGCAGAAATCAGCTTAGGGGCCTGACGAGAAAACTTCGAAGGGACCACGAGTCAAAGCTGGCATCGAACCTCAGACAGAACCCCAAAGCATTTTGGAGGTACGCCAACTCTAGGCTGCGTACTAGGTGCCGTGTTGAAGACCTGATGGATGACAACGGCGAGCTTGTGTCCAGCAACCGAGCAAAAGCTGAAGTACTAAGCAGGTTCTTCTCCAGCGTCTACACCTCAGAGGGAGCTGAGCCTCCCCCAGCTCTGCCATGCAACTTCCAGGGACCCCCACTGGTTGACGTGGATGTATCGCCACAGAAAGTTGAGGCTAAGCTGGCGGTCTTGAAGCCAACTAGCTCGCCAGGGCCGGATGCTATTCATCCCCGAGTGCTCCGCGAGTCTGCAGGCCCCCTGTCCGTACCCTTGAGTTTGCTATTTGCAAAATCACTGGAAGCAGGAAGTCTCCCCTCTGATTGGAAGATTGGCGAAGTAGTCCCCATACAAGAAAGGCGACCGCAGAAACCCCGCGAGCTACCGTCCAGTGAGCCTTACGTCCATTCCGTCAAAGGTGCTCGAGTCCATCATTCGCGACCATCTTCTTCAACACTTCACGGACAGTGGCCTGCTGCATGCGGCTCAGCACGGATTTCTCCCGAGGAGATCATGTTCCAGTCAGCTACTGGAGGTGATGGAAGATTGGAGTGCTGCATTGGAAGATGGTGACCCAGTTGATGTCGTATACCTCGACTTCGCCAAAGCCTTCGACTCGGTGCCGCATCAGCGACTCCTCAGTAAGCTGCGCGCCTATGGAGTCGGGGGGAAGCTGCTGAGTTGGATTGAGGCTTTCCTTGTTGGTCGTACTCAGAGGGTTGTGCTGCAGGGATCGAGGTCTGGCTGGGTCCCCGTCACCAGCGGTATCCCCCAGGGATCTGTCCTTGGTCCCGCCCTCTTCACGATTTTCGTCAATGACATGCCCCAGCAAGTGTCGAGCTGTGTCAAGCTGTTTGCAGACGACACAAAACTCTACCGTCGTGTGACAGGTGACCCTGCCGGCCTTCAAGCTGACATCAACGCTCTGGTCAACTGGTCGAAGAAGTGGCTGTTGCCCTTCAATGTGTCGAAGTGCAAAGTGATGCATGTCGGAGGTCTGAATCCTGAGCACACATACTTACTGGATAACGCCGCGATTGAGAGCGTGAGCGAAGAGAGGGATCTGGGCATCATTATCGACGAGAACCTGAAGTTCCACCAACAAACTGCTGCTGCCATTGCAAAAGCGACCCAGATGTTGGCTGTTGTGAAGCGCTCATTTGCTACCCTCGACGTGATCACGCTGCCTCTGCTGTACAAGTCTGTGGTGAGACCGTTCCTCGAGTATGGCAACATTGTATGGGGGCCATTTGGCAGAGTCAATCAGAAACGGTTGGAGCGGGTACAACGTCGAGCGACTCGCATGGTTGACACCATCAGACATCTCCCATACACCGAGCGTCTGCGCCGACTCGACATACCGTCGCTGTACTATCGTCGTCGCCGAGGGGACATGGTGACAGTGTTTCAGCTGTTCCATGGTGGCATGTCAGTGGCTCCTGAAGCGCTTCCGACCAGACACAGCTCCGACCGCACAAGGGGACATCAGTGGAAGCTGCAGAAACCGAACGCAAGAACGCTCACGAGGAGGAACACCTTCAGCACAAGAGTCGTGAATGACTGGAACTCTCTGCCAGCTTCTGTAGTGTCTGCCACCAGCGTCAATCAGTTCAAGGCCAGGCTGGACGAACACTGGAAAAGCCTGAAGTATGACATTCCATACCCATAAGAGCCCAGACTGTCCTAGTCCTAGAGCTCGATGAGAACGGGATCTCCAGGCCAAGTGGCCTTTTCCCTCCCGATCACTGTGAAGGTAAGGTAAGGTAAGGTAAAATCGGTATCTCGCAGCTACGATACATAGCGCTTGTGGAGTATACAGGGGGAGGCACTCGCCTTGGCCGTATATGGGCCAGAATGTCTAGCGATTTCCGCCATGTTGTGTATACCAAAGTCTTGAAAAGTTGATCACTGCAATCAAACTGCAAGCATGAAGCAGCAGCACTTTTGAGTAGTGTACCTCTCACTTAACTGCACCTCTGCTACCGTACATGCAATTTATATTTCTGGTATACACAACATGGCGGAAATCGATAGACAAAAACAAGTCACCAATGCTCCTTCCAGTATATATTAGAGTTCAGTGGGAGTATAGCCTTGTGTGCAGTGTAGTACTCGGAAAGTATTTGCATCATACACATGAAGCTTTTGATATTGCTCTTGATATTTTTCTTAAAATAAAAAATATGATTTTTAGAACAAAATATGTGTTGATTAAAAAAAAAACAAATGAAGACAGAAAAACAGCAATAATTTGTGCCCAGCAATGTTGAATGCCTAGATGTCGGATGTAACATGAACGGAAATTCGATTCAAATAATTTAGTCGTTGTATTTATTTTTGGGCGCGTCCGAAGCACGCCAAATACGTCTAAAAATCAAATCTGCGCCATTGCTGTTTTGGTTTCTTGTTTTGGTGTTTCAGTGCTGCCAGATTTGGAGGATTTCCGCAAATCTGGAGGATTTTGAACTCTATTTGCGGACAAATTTCGCTTTTGGAGGATTTTTGAATCTGGAGGAAAATCTGGAGGATTTGTCGCCCGATGATTATATTCAATTTCATGGAAAAATATAACACATTCAAGACTAAAAAGGCATTTTCCTGCCCAGCGTCACTATACCCGTTAGGATATATCACGTCCTTTATCACCGTGAGACTGCAGAATGTCTCAGTCTGTAGCTATATCTACGAGGGTACCAAACTACTGGCGGATCTAAGGGGGACATTTGGGGCAAATGCCCCCGGTTCCCCTGCAGCGCCCGAAATCGACGAAAATGATCGTTTCTTTTTGAAGGATAAAACGAAAACTAAACAACTTTTATAAGAAAAAGTATCTTTTAAACTGCACAGCAGTGCGAAAGGATTCGAAATCCGATGGTTTTTAGAATTTGGTGAATTTTTTGGGGGGGTAGAGCCCCCCGCAGCGTCCAAGACCGCCTTGCTATATCTACCAATAGGATTTGGAGGAATCTGGAGGATTTTTGTAACTGATCTGGAGGATTACAGCATTCCCCATCTGGCAGCACTGTGGTGTTTACATGTGATTAGTTAGCATATTTTTGTGATTTCTGTGTATTTTTCTTCTACGTATAATTAAGAGCACCAGTAACCTGCTAGAGTTACCATAGATGCAATACAATACAGGTACCATTCTCCTTTTTTAATGGCGCAAGAAACCCAACCTGTGTCGGTGCCAAATTTTTACCTGGCGGGAAGATCTTAGATTGAGATCGGAATATTTCGAAGGTCAAGGTAGGTGCCAATATACAATATATGCCTATATGTGTTTTGAATGTTATTTGTAATTTTCCTGCATCATTTTAAAACCGCATTGGTCACCCGTCGCCTGGATGCTGTTCAGTCACAGTTTTTTATCAGCATGCTGCGAGCATGCTGCTATTTCTTGGCTCCGCAATGGTCAAATTCACGTGGTCCATTCATTTGACCAATGAGAGGCTAAGAAGCGGCAGCAATAACTTCATTATATGGGAAACTCAACAGCATGCTGACAAAAAAAAAACAGCGACGGAACAGAGCTCTGCTCAGTTTCAGTGGTCAGGATTGGGATGCTCTCGAAAGACTGCTGAAGTGCCGACTCTGAGTCCAGTTGCTCCACTTCATTGTCAGGATGCTATCAATTGTCAACAGAATGTGACCTTTTCAAGATTATGGATGATGCCAGTTGTCAACTAACAGCATCCAGAGTCCTGAAAATGTTGCACTGTCTTTGCCGTTGTGATGCTGTCAAAAGTTATTTGAATTATTTTGCTGATGGTATTCTTTCTAACTTAGTAGGAGAATGGGTGACGGTTTTGATTTATGCTGAATCTGAATGACTTTGGTGACTAGAATCATATTTTTTGTCAGATTTCATGTAAAGGTAGCACTATCCTCAAAACCCAATACCTATCAGTTTTCCCTGTATCAGTATTACCGAATACGGGAGCTTCTACACACAGCAGCATGGTGTCATGCGCTAATGTCTTAAGAGCTATTACAGGCAATGAATGAGTTGAACATGTTTTGGATATGGGGAATATTTGTTTCTGGTCCCTAAAAAGCTGTTTCTGGCACCGAATTGCTGATCAGCCCCAAAATGCTTACTCGACCCTAATATCTGAATCTGGCACCTAATTGCTTCCACACAGCCTAAAGTTGCCAGATCGTCTAGTTGAACTCCGTATTTGCTGTTTGCTGATTCAGCACCAAAACCAAAACATCCAGCACCTATTTTATTCCACGTTTGCCTACCTAATTCGCGTAATCTTCCTGATTTTATGTATCCTAACAAACATGAACATTGCATTCGGTGATGTAAGTGCCATTTTCGCCAGTGGAGATAATGATTAATGCCATTTCTAGCCAAAAGAGAATCACTAGCCAGCTATGGTGCAGCATAGCAAGACGCTCCTATACCAGCCCGCTATGTAGAGATTATTGCACCCTCAGCCATTTTAACGTGAAAAGTTTGGATCCGTCACTTCCAGCCAGGCTCTCAGGTCATAAACTGGAGTAAAGCAAAATGTCAACTCTGAACAGACATGCCACGCAACCGGCCCTCTTTTCAATAGCTTTCTGCAATCATCGTCTGACTCCATCTCGATCAAACGCAGCATCCGGTTTCTACAGGGGCGTTTGACTGACCGGCCACACAATAACCAAAAACAAAATCAAAGCTTCATGCACACATAAGTAAGAAACGGATGAAAAAGGCACAAACACGGCACAACTCTGCGCGGCAAACAACGGACAATGTCACACGCAAGATCTCGCGTTTCTTCAGCGGCCTTGAACGGAATGAAAACATTACATTTCTTTTTTGGAGCTATTTGATGACGTCAAAAAATGCAATACCTGTTTTAATGGTGAAAATCGAGACAATTACTCACAAAAATGTTTCCCTTTAAGCATTACAAACAAATACTTTTAAATATTTAAATGACATTGTTTTTTTTTCGAACAAATCAATATTATTTGCTTACTTAAACGTCATATACAATGCTGAGATCACTACGGGACTGTCTTAGAGTGTAGCTGCACTGGCAACCTTTAGGCTAGACCCCAGGGGTCATTATACCAGAACAACATGATTCTACCAGCCAGTAGTTCATTTTTCTACTAGATTGGTGCTACGCTCAGCATTTAGGTGCCAGATTCAGAAAAAAGAGTAAGGCGTACCGATGAATAGGTGCCAGAAACAGCTAATTAAGGTCATTTTCCATGATTGGTGCTGGTATCCACCAAATAGGTGCTGAGGACCAATTTTGGGGCGAGTCAGCTTTTAGGTGCCAGAAATAGCTTTTCTGGGACGCAATTAAATGGCGTCCTTTGGATATGTGTATCTGTAGATTCCACCACAAATAGAGTGAAATTTTTAAAGCTTATTTTATTGTATCATTCAATGCCAGTGTTGCCTGCCCTCAGCACTGCTCCCAGTGCTGCCACTGGCAGCAGCCAGTGCTGAGCCATGGGAGCCTGATGGGTAGGAGTGGTGGAACATCAATCTGCCCCCGAGTGTACCTCAGGGTACATAAGGAAGAAAACTGTTTTTCTCAAATATTTTTTATTATCATGATTTGAGTTGTATGTAGTAAATGCCTATGCAGTGGAATGTGAATAACATCCATTAATTGTGAATTTATTTATTAGCCCGTATATGCATGCTGTGTTCTGTCAACAGGCTGGCTCAGCCAGTGTGGCCCGGCACCAGCCACCATGGACCACTCGAGAACCCAGGAGTGGGAGAAGCTGCGTGCCACAATAGCACAGTGGAATGACAACCGGCTGGACCTGTTCGAGCTCTCAGAGCCGGACCAGAAGCTCAACTTCCATGGCGTTATGAGGTAAGTCGTTTGCAGTCTTTCTGCGTGTTTGCAGGATTTTCTTGACTAACCTTTTGGGGTTTCTGGGACAGCCATAAACAATCCTTTGCTTATCTTGGAGAGTCAAATTGCAGGGAGTATGCTAGTAAATATGTAGTTCATCCTATTTGTTTCCATATTTGCTTATTTTTTAAAGGTAATTTGTCAATTTGACTCAAATATAGTGCAAATATTCGCTAACTTAGCTTCTAGTCAGTTCTCACAGCTCTGCCCTCAGTGCACCTACAAGTTACCATTTTCACACAAAAATGCAGATTCTGTAAAAAATAGTTCAAACGTTAATGCCAGTTCTTATTTGAATACCTACCCTCAACATGTTATTTTCTTTGACATTTTCATTTTCATTTTCTTGTGTGTCATCTTGGTTTTCCTTGGCTGTATATGTGTGATGCATAGTGTAGCCACTAGCCAACTGATACATTTCCCATCTGCTGATCTTGCTCTTTGTACAAATTTGTTGTACATAATTTGAGCATTTGTAGGGACAGGCTGACAAGCTTAATTTATGTTAAGCATTGTTGATCGGATGCTGCCAGCCCATTTCGCTAGTTGACGTCACAGATTGTGGTAGTGTTGGTCTGGAGCTATGAGGTTGTTGAATGTTGATGTCTCCGGGGTAACAAGAGAATTAACATCCAAGTTAAGCACGCCCATTTGCCCATTAAAGCTGGACAAGGTCTGTCCCACTCAACTGACTCCAACCTGGCTGAGGCTGCTCCCACCAACCGCAGACCATCCCCATCAGGACAGGAGTCTCAAATATCGAGCGCTGGAGTGACTCAAACCTGGGCTCTCACTACCTGGAATCCAAGGCTCTACCAGCTGAGCTTTGGAATGAACAAAGTTCACAATGTACCGGATAAAACGCATTGCGATGATTTTCCGGACTCGGAGGATATCACTGCATACTGCATAGCCCAGCTGCTCGACCTTTGCTTTGGTGCCCTTAGTGTTTCATTCTGTTGGATGTTTGCTAACTCATAAGGTTGAATAATTGATTTGCATGCGCTGTTGTGATTTCATTGGAGTATAAACCATAACATCACGCACACCAAAACGTGGGTTTGTAGCTTTGCTGAATGTTACAGCTGCAACATGAAGATCACTGAGCATTGTCCTCACGCACTGTCCCTGACCACAGTTCGTTGTCATCCGACAGGTTCTACTATCAGGACTCTGGTCAGAAAGTGTCCACCAAGTGTATCCGCGTGTCTTCGGACGCCACCTCTCAGGATGTTATAGCGACGCTGATCGAGAAGTTCCGGCCCGACATGAGGATGCTGTCGACGCCGCGGTTCGCCCTCTACGAGATACACGAGAGCGGAGGTGGGCCGGAGAGGAGGGAGGAAGGGGTGCCGGGAGGAAGGAGAGGCAAGGTGGGAGAGGGAGGTGGCTGGAGGGACTCTGGGGTGGGCTAAGTGTGCTGTCAGGTTTTTAAACGCTGTGTGCTTCAAAGGTTCTGTGCATCTTCTAACTAGTTGATGAAACTAATGACGGAAAGTCATGCTAGTAGCAAAAAAAAAAAAAAAAAACCGAAGGATTGCCAACTCATAGTAGGACTGAAAGGAAATTTACGATTAGCTTCAAGTGATATTAAGAAGAAAGTTCGCGTGTTTGAAGTTAAACCCTCGTGTCATCACTTGACTGTCCCATATTCTGTTACGGTTAACACAGCACCTCGTTTTCTGAGTCCTGTGAGTCTGTTCGAACAGCTCCGGTGACAGTGGAATTACAACCAGCATCAGCTGCACCGCCGTCTCTTTTATCTGATACGGGGCTCGATCCGCCGCTCAGAGGGCTTCAGATTGGCATCTCCGTTGGTGACGTCATATGAACATAGTCGCTCAGCTAATATTATGTTCTATTCCTGATTGTCCGATTACTTGTGGGCTCTCATGCAGGCTGGTGTGGGTATATTATATTCGTAGTAGTTTTCCTTTTTCTGTAGCTTCACTGTCTTCTTTTTACGAACAACATTTCTTTGCGATGCACGAAACGACGCCAAATTGACGTTTGCATAAGATAATGTCTCAATATATGTAGATAGTAGGATATCTTGCCCTTTTGCTGTGACTTAATCGTTTTTATTTTATTTTCTTTTTGTCGTAGGTAAATGCTCGTATTCCAGACAAGTAACAATTTTGATATTATTGCAGTCTGCCAAAATTTTCAATTAAGTACACACTACACACATTAATAAGGAGCTGTCAGTTACATGTATCGCAATGTTAGCCTTTTGTAGGTAGTCTTTTGTGAGGCATTAGGCACGTTAGCCTTGCATAGCCTTTTGTCAATCTGAAATGAGCCAGATGCAACCCTTAAACTCAACTACATAAAGCCTTAACTATGTAAACATTGCACGCTATTGAAGTATGCCCCGCTGTAGTTTTTTATCTTGCTCAAATTTAGTTGCAGTTTCTCGCTACTCTGTAGACTGACGCCAGCGTCACTTCTCTGTCAGTTTATCATGGCCTGCTCTTCTGTGCCCGTTTCACTGACCGACTACACGCTGTTATCTGGTTTGTTGATCAGTTACATGGCACTCGCGCCAGTAAATGCTGGTGTTACATATGTTGCTCGTGGACATCCCGACAAAGCATACAAATCAAGCAAGAATGACTCGTGTGTGCTGACAGTTTTGTCGCCGATACATTTTTTTCTGTGAGAAACTACAGCGAAAAGCTTCGTCACGGTTATGCCGCTGTATTTTCTGCTCATCTTAACTTAATGATTATTGAAAATTACACCAATTTTGCAGGCTCAAGGTTCAAGCACCACATACTTAACCAACCACTTAACATAGATGACGATATTTTGCTGCGATCTGGCCAATAGTACATATTTGTACTCCATTCATCACTGCGTCTTCACGCTATCTGCGCCAGCTCGGGGATGGACGCCGTCAGATATGTCCCGGCTAACAGTTGTCTGTTTTGAGACGCGACCAGGTATTAGAACGTTCTACAGGTGTGTTACCGCGAACTTCCGACCATTGTGACACCTTTCATTGCCCTCTATCTCGGGTTTGTGGACGTATGTACCGACGGGGGCGATGGGCGGGGAGCTCGTATTGCAGGACTCCGGTCAGTCCAGCAGCCAGGAATTTAGATGATGTTCAGCTGCGGAAGTCAGTCAGTTGCTGTAGAGTTGGCCGGCTGGGTCCAGTCATGTTCGGATTCGGAAGTGTCGCATTGTGAATATATTGAGCTTGATTGGCACAGCGATTGTCTTCTAGGCGCAAGTCTTCCACGAGGGCTTATGTACGCTCTTGTCCAACATTTTAGTTCCGTCCGTGATGTATGATATTTGTTTGTTGACAGCCATTGAGTATCTGTTAGCCCTGTACCGTGGCATATCCCCAGTTCCAACACTATCCGTCTACACGTTTCGCTGCGGCCAACATTGCGTCACGTACTGGTATGACAGTGTGACAATAACAGCAGATGTCAGTGTGCTGGCACGCAGTATTCGCGGTCGAGTTTGTCTCGTAGCTAAGTATGCTCGCTGAGACTGAGTAGGCACCATACTCTGATGTGGAAGCTACCAGTATACCACCTCAAACATCTCATTTCCCAACGTTGATCGCTTTTACCACCGACACTGACTGGCCGGGTTCTGTCCCAGCAGAGGAGCGAGAGCTGGCGCCTGACGAGCGTCCTCTGCACGTGCAGCTCAACTGGCACCAGGACGACCGCGAGGGGCGCTTCCTGCTGCGGAACCTCAACGAAAAACGCTGGGTGAGACGGGCACGCTTGGCGTCAGGGGATTGGGTGGGTGGGTGACTTAGTACAGGCTATATTTATTATGTGTACTGTTAAGTAATTGCAATATTCACTCTAATGCCACCATATAGATCCACGATATCCACGATGTATATCCACGATGCACTGTAATGCGATACGAGCGTATTCTTTTGCAGTCGATTTGGTGGCTAACGATGCGCTGATTTCAGTCATTGCGAGCACCTGGCGAATCAACACTAGACGAAGGCAACTTCAAACGCAAACTCAGTAAACGAGAGAAGAAAGACCTCAAGAAGAAGGGCAAACTCCACAAGATTAAGAGCATAAATGATCACGATTCAAGCGTGGCAGAAAAGCTATATACAGGTAAAGTAGACACTATCCTTCTGATGAGCTGTCAGCCCTCTGCCTCAATTTGCCCTCATTTACTGCGTCGCTCCCCATTTCATTTGGCATTCTGACACCCAGTGTTTGCCCTCTATAGCTTACTGGCATGGTTGGTACGTCATGCGCCGCTAGCATCATCTTTGCCAGCCCCTGTTGCTCTATATTCTAATTTTCCGTGATATATATTCTTCATTATCACCATCACAGAAGTAGGAACCTACCATATGACCTACCTATGCCACTGACCCCACCTTTGTCTCTGTTCGAGCCTGGTGTCGCGACTTTCATAAGATTCCGTTCTCACCAGCCGTCTCGCCTGCTTACCAGTCCTCGCAGCTCGAAACCCACCAAAGACCCCTATTACCTGCCTCCCTCCATGACCCGTTCCAGAGCTGCCGGAGACGAGTTTCACCCGTTCCATCAGTAACCCGGAGGCAGTGATGCGCCGCCGGCGGCAGCAGAAGCTGGAGAAGAAGCTGCAGCAGTTCCGCAGCCGAGACGGAGGACCAGACACCGGCGGAACGCTCAAGGTAAGAATGCAGGCGTGGGTGGACCGTGGGAAGGCATGAGTGAAGGGGAGGGATTGCGGAAGAAGGTTGACAGACGGTGGAGGGGGATGGGGAGGAATATGAGCGGTGGAGGAGGACCGTCGGAGGTAGGGTGGTTGGGTTTTGATACGACACCCCGCCCTACCCAACCCTCCCTGGCCCGTGCCCTGTCTCTCACCGCGTGCTGACCCGTCCCTCGTCTCCCCTTCCTGACAGATCTACGGCGAGAGTCTATGCAGCGACGTGCCGTACAAGACGCTGCTGCTGTCTGTGACCGACACAGCCGCTGCCGTGGTACAGGAGATGCTCCAAAAGTACGGCAGGTACCGAGAGGATCCCAACAACTACTGTCTCGTCCAGGTCAGTGGGCTCGCAGCTGAACAGATGGTACAGGCAGGGAGCGGTGTGCTGCTGCGGTAAAGAATGTCGGAGGCTTATCCATAGGTTTTTAGTAGGGGCCTTTGTTATCGTGTTTGGTACCGGCACTTGATGCGGACTTGGCTCATCACGAGACGTGTCGCGTGGCTGCACTTGAACTGTTCGGCATTTCGTTTTTTTTTTTATTTTAGACGCTTGGTAGAATGAGGTTACGCGGCACCTTTGGAAGGTCCGCAGCTATAAACTCCGCAATGTTTTTGTAGTATGATTTATACTTGGTTGGGCGTTGACCTAAACTGGTGGTTTACTGCAAATATCGTAACCATTTCTCATGAAATTGTCCATTGGAATCTCTTCTCATTTCTTATCTCACATATTATCTCATGCTTGCAAGGCCTCGCTGCGACCCAATCATATGTTCAGTATTATGTACCGATGGAGTTATCGTTCCTCGGAGTTATCGTTCATCAAGAAGTCCCGGCGATCTCGACCCTGACCGTGCCCTGTGTACTCGTCCTCGCCAGGTGGTGACCCAGGAGCCGCAGCAGGAGACCCGCGAGTACCGGGCGCCCACGGGGCCCTACAACGAGTACATTCTGGAGGACGACGAGTGTCCGCTGGCCATCCTGATCAACCACCCGCCCACGCCCGGTCAGTACTGCTGCTGGGGTCACAGGGCACGCTGGGGTCACACCGGCTCAGTAAGGTCATCAACCGCCCGGCCACGCTCGGTCAGTCTGCTGCTGGGGGATGGGCTTGGAGGGGGACACTGGGGGCTTACAGGTCGTGCTGATGTCTGTAGGGTCATACTGACTTCGGAAGGTCACGCTGAGGTCACGAAGAAAACACTGAGGCCGCAGTGGCCACACTGAGGTTGCAAAGGCGACAAGCGTTACGAGAATTACACGGGTTGATAATTAAAGTGGTGTCACGCCATCAGCCTTGCGGCGATTTCATGTAGGTTGGTGGTGTGCTCCGGTTGGTCTTGATGCTTCCTGGTGTCACTAGTTCCTCTGATATAGCCAGGCTTTGGAGAAAGCTCAGTAGCTGAGGCCGTGAGGCTCATATTGGCTTCAGCCGCGGCGCCGACTGGCTCGCATTGCGTCACGGAAACCTTATGAATCGGTCGCTCGAAAGTAATCTCGCTAGGACGAGTCGATGGTTTCTGGAAGTCAGACCCGCTGTTGCCGGCGTGCGTTTCGCGCTGCAACAGTGAGCAACTTCAAACGTTCTTAGATGCTGGTGTGATTGTTAGTCTTCCTCTGCGTGTTGATTCGCTTATTGGCGGCGTTGTGCACAAGTTTATTGGGTGAGTTGAGACCCCTGCTGGGAGTATACGTCAGTTCGGTCACGTGTGTCTTTTCTGCTCCTTGCCGCCTCGGTGGCTGGTGCATGTGTTGCTTGGTCTGGAGTCGACGTTGGGTTCACTGCAGTAGTGGTGTCCGGGTCTAGTGTTCGGGTCAACACGTCTAGTGTTCGGGTGAAATGTCAAGGAGAAGGGCATTCTAAGATTCAGATGCTGTAACCTGTTACATGCCCTTGGAGGAGCGGTAAGCATTGCTTATGTAGAGCTTAAAGAAAGTCTAATCTGCAGGTGATTGTCGTCGATTGGTGAAGCCGTCTTGACCTTTACGACTCACCCACGTCATAGGCTTCACGCAGTTGTCGGAGCTCCTATTGATTCTGTACTCGCATAAGAAAGTTGGAAAGTTGGAACGTGAGCATTTGGTCGGAAATGACTTGTAGGCGAAGCGTGGGCTCACGTATGATCGCTAACGGGCATGAAATGCCCGCTAGTTGGGCACAAGTTGAGCGGAAGTACGTTTTTCCGTCAGCCTTCGGAGTTAGTTGAGCACTGATCGTTGTGTGCGCCCACATCTCCTATAGTCTGTTGCATTACCTTGGACTGCTTAGGGAATTCGCATATTGTTTTCATCAGGTTTTATGAATTAATTGCCTGCAATCCACGGATGCCTCCCGACGAGTCAACAGTTCGTTTCTTTACGTCAAAACGGATGTATGAAACATTCCTTTCCAATGCAGCTCGATACTACATCGGTATTTCATTGAGCAACCACCGCCCCTGCTGCATAACAACGCTTTATTTTCAACGCTTACACAATCACTGAAATACCGCACCGTTTCGTTCACTGGCTCTATGTGATAGTGTGATACTGTTGTGCGTGGATGACGTTGTGAAATAAATCCGCGTTCGAATCGGCTCCAACGTGTCCGGGAGAGCGAAAACAATCCGACAGAAGCGGGCGTGCCGTGTAGCGCTGGTGATGGGAATGTATTGATACCGTGGCTAACTCAATATGCAGTGTGTGATGGTATAAGTATCGTTTTGCTGGTATAAGTATCGCCGAAATGAGTCCAGCTATATTCGGTCTATCTGTCTGATTCATATTTAGCCTTCTGGTTGGCCCGCCCGGTCTCCTCTGGTTTCCATACCATTCGTATCCATCTGGTGGTTGGGTCGCCGCGCTGTGCGACTCCCCTCGGTACGTGACTCTCTGCGAACGCCGAAGACTACGTGACCGACCACCGCGGTTTGGTCCCCTCCCACCAGTGGTGTGCGGGCGACGGACAGGCCACTGGCGCACTGGTTAGGGATATGAGGGGTTCCTGATAGTGTCAGATAAAGACACGCGTAAGCTGTCATAGTATTGTGTATTTTGGATTAGGATTTGCTATCAGCTTCCTCCGCTGATCCTGCGATTCGCTACCGTATCGCTTCTGTCGTGATTAAGTAGTGAGTTGCAGGGCTTGCCCGACGTCCCACTTATCGGCCGTGCAGTACGCCCCCGCCCTTATGGGACGATGGACAGGAATGAGAGTGCGGGCGCGTTGGAATGTGCTCGGCGTCCCCTCGCGCCCCACCGCACATCGCCTCAGTAGTGACTGGCCTCTGCGACTGGCATACTCCCGACTCTGCATAGAGTCATAGTCACGGAGTGGACGGCGTGATTCATTGACCGTGATTTCTCGTCCTGCTTTGGTCCAAAAGCGCGGTGTAAACTGAGGCATGAGGGAGGAGAGGGAGAGGCACTGCATGCGAGATTCGAACCAGGGGAACAAATATGCGGGAATCTCTTAGTGGTCGTGACCAGATTGGACGAGAGCTGTTCGCAAGTCATATGTGTGTAATTATGTGCTACTGACTGCTGATGGCGGTTGAAGTGACATCCTTGAGGTTGGGGTCGATGGATTCGATGAGGGTGAATCGATGCATTGTGACCTTGACGGAGAATGCCATTTTTAGTAAGTTCCCACAATATCTGACACCGTCCAGTTTTCCTTAATCGTTTACGTTGTCAATTAAGCAGACGGAATCTCTTTATTAGCTCGTCGACCGGGACCACTTGTAGATGTTCTCAAATGGACTGAACCCGAAGCAGTTGCACAAGATGCGAAACCTCGTTTGCGAAAAAATATCCAGCTTGTCACTGATCGGCAAACCAGCCGTGAATCGCACTGGGTTCTGGTTTGGGATGTTTGTGAGCTGTGTAAGCTGTGGGACGCTGGCTAATGTTATCCACAAGCCCGAAGCGACCTCTGTTTGGATTCGGGCGCGGTCGTTTTGGACATTTGCCACTGAAACTTTACGATGTTCTCCATGGAATTTGGTGGTGGAACAGTACCTCGCGTGCCTGGTTCGATCAGAGGCCCAGTTTTCGTGAAATTAGCTCCCGACTGTTTGACCAATCATCACTGTCGCGAGTCGTTGACCTTTTGTTTAGCGATAATAAAACCGCAACGAACCCTACAGTTATGGATATAGTGATACCACTCATTCTTGCAGAAAGCTTTGCCTGCGCTCTGCTGGCTGGTTGCTCGCTCTCAATCGCCAGCAAAGCTTACGATCTCGATATTCTTAGACCAGCCTTTCTATTCCTACCACGTCATTCCTACGCAATCCGACTCCTGTCTCCTGGACCACTGCCACATATTCGTGTTGTAATTGCGAGCGGCCGTCTGCAGCGCACCCCACCCCCCCCCCCCCGAGTAGGGGGGGGATGGCACGGGTGCACCAGCCGTGAGGTGGGGGTCGGGGGAGCCCCGACGGCGCCGGCGCACCGGCCGCCCCTGTGGCCAGCGCCGTGGCCAGACGAACACAGTCGGTGCATCCCACTCGTAGTGTTGTAGTCAGCGTGTGATCTGGCGTAGCCGCAATGGTGTACGGTGAGTGGATGGGGTTGAGGCAGCCGCGCATTGGTAAGATGCTTGGTCGGGTGTGCCGCATATGTTTAGAGTTCTGTAACGCCTAATGGTTTCCTCGCCTAGGGTTGCTGGTGGGAAGTTCTGGGGAGGAGCAGGGAGGGGAGGGGGTTTGTTGCTTAGGGGATGATAAGTGTTTGTGGTGTCGGCAACCATGGTCAGTGCTGTTTTCCATCCTAAACTAGTTTTAGGTCATGCTTTGCGGCAGGGTGACAAACCGCAGTCAGATCTTGTGTGCGAGCTGCTTACGCTCTCACTGACGCTTTGTGTGCCTCAGACGGCAAAAGCACCTTTTCATTCGCCGTTTCAGTAACTAAAGAATCGAGCTTTCCCTCACCCCCCCCCCCCCCGCTGTCAAGAGTGCCCATCGCCAGCTTTTTTCGAGAGGGGATCGGCGACACTCAGCAATGATTGATCACCAATTGTTCGCTGCACCGCCGTGTGCGTTCGTCTCTGTCCGCAAGGAGTCTGGACTCTGAATGACTGGCTGGCTGATGTGGGAACTTTGATATTGCGCTGCTATTCGTTATGATCAGTCTTGGTGAATGATTCTCCCGCCAGTTGCCTTTTGGGGCATCACGCATCAGAGACGGAGTTGTATCACATTTTTGTGCATTTCCCTTGTTAATTGAAGCATGATATTTCGTCCTTTTTTGGAAGAAATTGCTTTTTATTGCCTCTGCAGTTCAAACAGTTCAACTGTTTGTTTGCGACACCTGACTCATTTTTGTAACCCATTTTGCCAATATGAAGAATCTGTCCTACATCCCCCTGAAAATAGGGGTTTGTTTTGATTTTTCCCTAGCTTCTTTCTCCTGTCCTCTCTGCTTTGGACCGCGAATTACTTTTAGGTAGCATAACTTGAGTGTCTTGGGTGTTATGCAATACATTAGATATTACAGATCGCTCCAATATATTTCCGCTTGTGCATGTCACACGTCAGCATTACACCGAGTAATCTCATTTTCGTTCTTACACTCATCCAATTAGATCCGTTTTTGCGAACACCTAGGTACGGCGGTGACGACCGGCAGCAATTGGATCCAGTTAACCAGATTGGCAGTTGTTAATAATTTGACACTTACCAGCGCCGGTGCCCTACAGAAGGCAGCTCCTCTGACGGAAATCGACCCGACCCGTCTCGGTCGCCGCTGTCGTCGCACAGCACACGGCGACGCTGTCGTGTTTACCGTCTAGTGCGGTAACTTATTTGTTTTGTTGGGTTAGGCCCTTTCGGTCTGACGAGATCATTTCAGGGCCGGAAGGATGATAGGAATTAGGGGGGAGACATTGGTCAGGGCAGACACCCTAGAGAGTCGCCGGGGCTGAGCCCGTCCGAAAGGACAGACCGACCAGCCCCCCAAGCACTCTCTGCACCCGGCTACGGGGTGCGCTCCCTCGGGAGCAGCGGTGCCGCTCCAAGGGAGCAGCCCGCATGAGATAAAGGTGCCTGTCCAGCCCGGAGTGGGGGTTGCGGCGTGGAGGAGAAGGATTTCTGTATCCTGAGGATGGAAGCGATGGAACGGAGGGCGGTAACTTAGCTAGGAAGCACTGATTTAGTTGGTCCGGCGTACTCATTATGTGCCAGTAGTAGTGGTGTCAATCGGAACTTGAATCTTCGGAATTCCGATTTTGTCCAATGTCCAATTCGGAATTCGGTTGGACAATGACAGCAGGCTTTGGACAACTTTGGACAATCGCCTGCTACACCTCAACATTTTTATAAAGTAATCGTGTTTAACATTGATTGGCTATTAGAAAGCTCAGCTTTCGATATGATTACCACTTTTGAGCTGGTAACGATACATTAAAAGCAAATTAGATAACGGTGTTGAGTGTTAACTATTGCGTAGATGTCGGACATCTTTGGACAAATGGCTGGCTTGGACATTTTTGGACGGACAGTCGACATAAGTATTGGACATTGGACGGACATTGGACACATGTTTTCTGAAATTGACATCACTAGCCAGTAGGTATGGTATGGTTGGTATCTCGGTCTCTACCCGTTCCTATTCTGGCTTGTTCTGCCAGTTCGTAATACCCGTTCTGTCCCTCTCTGTCCTGCCGTGTTCAAGATTTATTTGCCTTACCCTGCTCTGCCCTGCCCGGTCTTCAATCGTTCTTCTTGTCCTTTCCTGTCCTGTCATGTGCCGTGGTGTTCCACCCTTCTTATTATTACGGCATTTCTGTGTTCAGTTCTGTACTTCTCTTTTCTTTCCTGCCTTGCCATCCCCTTCCGTTCCTTGCTGTGCTGTCGTGCCCTGTACTCTGCCCTGCCCTACCCTGCCCTGCCTCGCCCCGCCCTGCCCTGCCCTGCCCTGTTCTGCCCTGCCTTCCTTGCCCTGCCATTCCCTGGCCCGCACTGCCCCGCTCTGCCCTACCCTGCCCTGCCCTGCCTCGCCCTGCCTTGTCGTGCCCCGCCCTGCCCCTGCCCAGCCCAGCCCTTCCCTGCCCCGCCCTGCCCCGACGCCTGTTCCGTCCCAGCTCGCAGCTCGACATATGGCATTGTGTCGTCTGTGCCAGTTTCGTGCCGTGTATGAGCTGTGAATGCCCTCACATCGGCACATGCCGGCACCCTCCGCCCGTATATCACACCATGGGGGCGGGCCGGGGGTCGGGGGGGGGGGGGGGGGGGAGAACGCACAGTGGCGTGTGCCGCTCGCGCGCCGTCAGTACTGCTGGGAGCGGTGGACGCACTGCGTGTTGTGCCCCGCACGGGACACTGGTTGTCGGGCTGTCTGTGGCCCCAGTGGGCAATAGTGAATGGTGTGGCTGAACGGTGCTCCCTGCAGCTGAGCCGGCAGATCAGGTCAGGCTTGACGGTAGTGCGGTCCGCTGTTGTGTATGTTTCAGCACTTGTCGGCGTCGATGTTGGGTTTGCTATGTAATTCGATGTAACTTTGTCACCAAGGTATTTTAGATTATATCGCTCTTAAATGATTGGTACCAAATAACATAGTTTCCACTGTGTCGTATTTGCGCCCACGTGATGATGTGGGTTGATTGCCTATGCCAAACTTCATTGCATAACGGCGCTGCCCGACCGCCACAGACCTCATTTGTCTTTGGTTCGCCTGTTGCCACCCTGTTCTCCGTCGCCTTTGTGTGCGTGCTAGCAGGGGAAGCGTCTTAATTGTCGGGTGCCTGGTATAGCGTGCGTCGTATACGGGGGACTCTGGTCGGCCGGGATTGGGAGGGATTCAATCACGGTGTCCCGATGGCTTTGTAGTGGAGACGACGCTCAATACTGCGGCGACACGTCATTGGCCGCGGTGGCCGAAGGTCAGGGGGTCAGAGGGAGGGGTAGGGGTCACACAGGTCACCCAATGGCGTGGGACTGAGACTGAGGACGCGTCGGGAGTAATTGACCGTGACGAGGGCGGGCTACCGATTTCGCATCGTGGGAGGCTTTGGCAGGGAAATTGGCTGATGATAATCACGATAAGTGTATTCCATTGGTGATATGCGTTACTTATGGGCAGCTGGGCTGGAGCAGGAGCCAATCGTATAGCGTTGAAGCGGGAATGATTTGTAGCTCATCGTGTTGAACGGAACAGGCACGCTCGAGGCAGTCACGCATAAGATTAGTGACTGGCTTGCATGCTACCAAGTGTGTTTCCATTGACTGCCACGAAATATCCAAACTCTACATTTGCCTATGGGCTTCCACATCTCCAAGCCTCCTCTACAAATTACATATAGAACATCGGGCCGACTCTTCAGCTGCGGGAGCTGCCCCTCATCCCTCACCGACGAACCCGGTCCAATGAACTCTTTTATCTTGCCCCGGTTAGCTCTGTTATCCGAATACCGCGGCGCGGTGGCCGGTGCCCTGTGCTGTATGTTTGTCCCCGGCGGCCGCTGTTTGTCGCCAGTGACGTCACTGTACGTGTGGTGACGTCATTGGGTGTATCTGTAACACGGTGGGCCCGCACAGCTCTGCGAGTTTGGACGGCGCCCGTGGGCGTATTTACAAATTGCAACCGAGCTCCGCCGTGGGGTAAGGTGGGCAGGGGTTTTCGTCCTACGGCTGCGGTTGAACTACCGTCTGTGGTAGAAACTTCAGGGTGATGGCGCGTTTCATACGAAATCTGGCGCAATGTTTGTTTGCTTCTGAAATTGCTGTGAATTCTTGAAGTGGGAGTGTTTCAATAACAATTTGTGGATTATTTGAGTTTCTTTATATAAACATAGAATAATATTATGAAACATTGTGTGGAAACTGCAAATACTAATATGATCAATTACTTAGTTTGGGAATTGATACACATTTTGTAGAGGTTTGTCTAGCAAATGGTGACTGGTGTAACAAACCTCAAGCCCATCATCATCTGAAGCTGTTGTAACAAATCAAAATTGCTTTGATGTTACATAGTACCTTGTTGGAAAGACTGGAGCATGGTTCAAGATGATGTGTAAAAATTCAAGATTTGTGCGAAAGCTTGTGACTGAAGAGTGAAAACAGTTCTATATGATGGCTCAATCAAACATGGAAATGGATGACAAAAGTAGAGTTTCAACATTCCAGCATGGGAGAATAACTTCAGAAATTCATAGTTCTTGTAATATTGCATTCTTCTTATGTACAGTTATAGGTTTTGTTAAAGGATATTTCAAATTAATTGTGTCAGTTTGAGATATAGATGGATTGCGGACAAAATTTAGAATCATTGCATGGTAGATAGGTAGGTACTTGTTCAGTAAAAAGGTATGTAATGAATGCCATGAGAAGGTTTTTTATGATTTAATATATGGTCACTGCTGTACCTACAAAAATGCAAGCTTACTAGCACCTAGTCTCTGAATCATATTGAAAGTATTTGCTATGAATGTAAATATGTACCTGCAAACTATGTCAATAAATTTGTGTGATGATGTTGACCAGAGAGCTTTATCATCTGGACATTTATGTTGCTTCTTACATTAGGTGTTAAGCATAGTAATTACGGATGAACTTTGTGCCAATATCTTCAATGCACAATGTATGTAGCATGTCTACAACCCTCACTGATCCTGCTATAGCTATAGGCATTTGGCACCAGCAAGACCAAGGGCATTTCACAGGTGCACAACCTTTTGTCATGTACCCAGTATCACCAGTCACTTTTTTACTTAAGGTGCACATAGTAGTGCACACAACAATGTGCAGAGGGCCTACACAAAAACAACATGATTAGTGTGCACTATGCACAGCATTGTACCCTGATTATTTGAATATTTTGATCACTCCAGTCAACAGCCAGGAGACAATTATTGAATATCACATTTATCATACATCACTAGTCAAACAAGAGCATGATGACAAGCAATCATGGTAGTATTCCAATAAGTTGGACAGTCATCTCCCTGGGCGTCATTTTTCCAGGAAGGTACCTCTGCAGGTGTTGTGGTAGGACTAGGCTAGGTTGAATTGGGTTAAGTTAGGCGAAGTAAGGTGGTTAGGGCCAGGTCAGACCATAAGGCCTGGTCAGGTTGATTTTATGCTTTCATTTTAATTTGACATAGAAACCTATTACCTATGTTTTTGCTCCAGCCTGAATGCAATTAGGTTAACCCTCGCCCCGTTGGGGGGGGGGGCCATTTTGCCCCCCCCCCCCTGTGGTTTTTCCTGAATAGCAAGAAAACGGCGGCGCGCAGCGCCGCCAAATTTTCAGTACCTTCCCGGGCATCAATTTGACACCTTCACACCAAATTTCAAGTCTTAGGTCACCTTAGGTCAGGAGTTATTGAGGTCAAACTGAGGTCATGTTCGAGCAAAAATGAGCAAAAAACATGCAATCTTGAAACGCTCACCAAATCTACAGTTATCAAGCAATTTCAAAGTTCTTTATATGGTCTAGTAGACAAAAGGCGGCGCTACAAAACTGCTATCTCGGATTTTCAAAATTTTTGGTTTTTGACCCAAAAAAAATCAAAAAATTGATTTTTTTAGAAAAACTTTGAAGAAATCCAAAATTTTTCCGAATTTCGAAAAAACCGGAATATATGTGATAGTCCCAGCGCTCTTCTATATACATACCAAATTTCAGATCGATATCTCCTTTTTGGCCAAGTTATAGCGAAAAAACTGTTCAAAAATGATGACGTCAAATTTTTGAACTCAATTTTTAGCAATTCTAGACCTCGTACGGCAAAACAAAGACCACCATTGAACTCCCCGTGACGAGCTGCATCGATTCGATACCCATTTTATGCAAAAATATTAACTTTGAAATTCGACCTAATTTGACCTGACCTTGACCTGACCTTGACCTGACCTTGACCAAAACGTGATCTAAGCTGGCCCCAAAGGCTGCCTGACCCATATAATCGCATTTGTCATGTAAAATGGACCATAAAACATGTATCACACGACACTTTCATATTGTGACCCTCCGTGACCTGACCTCTGTGACCTGACCTGGTATCAGTGACCTCAAATAGCAAAATATGTGATTGAAGAACATTACCCCATCGATGATTTTCAATGAAATGCATTTTACTCGATTTTACAACGCATTTCTTGAAGTGCCTGTAAACGGTGAAAATTGGACCTTTGACCTGACCTGTGACGTCATCGGTTTGACCTAGGTCAATAAAATTGGGTCACAATGTAGTTCCCCGTTGGGGCTATCCAACGCCGTTTACCGCTTGTCGCTATGTTGCGTGGTTCTCGAGATCTTAGGGGGGGGCCAAAATGCCCCCCCCCAACCGGGCGCGTTGCTCGGCAGAGCCCAACGGGGCGCGGGTTAAGAGTTAATTTTGCTTTGTTTTTTATCTGTCTTGTTTTGTGTTTTTTCCCTTATGTTTTGCCCCATAGGCAAGGGTGGAGCTTTTCCAGGGAAGGTGGTGGAGCAAAAGCCGTCAAACCTGCGATGCCCGGTTGTTAAGTTAGATAATGTGCAACACTGAATCAATTTTTTTAATTACAGAACGAACATTATGAATTACACAGACATTTCAAAGCTCCTCAATGCGAACAAGATTGGTTTGCTAAGCAATGAAGTTCTACAAATCAGCAAAATTTGGAGGGGCAGAACGTTAATTTTTTCTCTGACAGCTTCGTAACATGTTACGAAGGCACCAAAACTACTTCAGTACAGGTTGTAACGAAATTATCCGGACATCCATTTTTTCGCCATATCTGTCTGCACAGTTTCCTAATCCTTTCTGATGTTAGAAGTGGGAATACCTATTGGATGAATACGTGCCTCTGCTATCGGCTTTCAACTCAGCAGTGACCTGACCTTGTCATGTGACTCTTGCTCTGAGTAGGAGTCGATTCACAGACGGGTTCACATGGTAGTTTTCGTCTAAGGCAGTTGCGAGAAGGGGATACAATCTCTCCTTTCGTGGTAAAATTGCATGGCGGCATCCACGGCGTCAAGAGCCAGAAGCTGGTCTGCCAGCAGCTGGACATCAGCAGCAGCCAATTGCACATCTGCCTGAGGCGTAATAAGCTGGGACTTCGGTGGCAGACTCAGCCCGGTCGCGACCACAAAAGCCGCCCTTTTTCAAGTGGTGAGGAGAGTCATCAAGATAGCGGCAAGGAAACGGCACCAATCAATCCGCAAATTGACTCGAATTCTTACCAAGTCAGATAATAAGAGGTCCCATATCATGGTTCACCGCTACCCGCCCTTTAACTTGGTTCTAGTGCCCTTCAAACTGGAAAAGACAACGAAACTTACACTGACGGGAAAACAACCAGTTCACCACCTTTCGCCTCACTTCAGATCGCGTCCACTGGTCGAAGAAAGATAACGGTGAGGGTCTGGTTGGATGGGTAGCCGTTTGAGCTGTATTATCCTTTGAACCGTCAAATCGGCCATGTATGGGCGGCCAGCCGCTCGAACTTGCTGGCCTTCGCCGCCGTCAAACATCCGGGTAATATCCAGATTGAAGCATCTCAGCTGCCTAGCAATGCTCCAATTGGATATAGTGTCACATAATACCGCCATCAACGTCAAGTATTACCGGAGCAACATACTGGCCAATGAATGATTGGAGGCGCTCAACCAGACGGCATAGGAGCCGAGGGCACGGTTTTTGAACGCGCACTGATGCCTGATTCAAGCCACGCTGTCTTCATGCGGGGCGGCGGCGGGCGCGCTACTTTAAAGTCCCTAAAAGAACGGGAAGTGATGCCGATAGAACCTTCAATCATTCTGGGCTAACGCTTATGACTTGGAAAAAGTCGCGATCCCGTTTCAAACGAAAACCTGTGGGCTCTTGTTCAGCAGGAGGTGTATGAAGAGCCACCCGCCATAAGCACCGCTCAACCGCAGGCACAGGTTTAGACGGCGTTTGTCCGCATCAAAGCCAGTGTGCTGGAGGATCCATTGGCTGAAATGCTCCAGAACATTCGCCACTGTGTTTTTATGAAAGTTGGCTACATGCTCAGTTAAAAGAAAAGGTACCAGATTGTTTTGCTTTTTAATTACAGCGGGAAGAAAGGTGTCCGGATAATTTCGTTACACCCCCTGTAATGTTCAAATGGTTGCTAAATTCGAAATCAGCTCCAAAAACTAGCCTAGAAACATGTAAAACTCGAAAAAGTGAACCGAGGTCATCAAAGGTCATTGAGCTGACCTGACCTTCAGGTGACTTTGACACCCACCCTAATGCATGGGACCATCATCATATCACATGTTTCAACGCTTGAAACCACGTGAAGACAGCAACCGCGCGGCTAATGCGAGCAGACATACGCCGAATCGCGATTCGGGCCAAACATGGTCTCGAGAAATAGGTCACAGGTCAAAGGTCATTTGGTTTAGGGTCCTGAAATTTTCAGGGTAGGTGTAAAATTGATAAAATCGGGGGCATTGAAAGTTTCGTCGCGATCGGACGGTTTTTACGCGAGTTACTCACGAAAAACCAATAGAGGAAAAAGCGCACCCAAAAAGGCAGAAATATGCACATGCGATATCCTATACTGCGAAAAAAGTTGGGGTGAGACTAAATGCTTACTTAGAAATCTAAGCTGCGTTGCGGCATTGGCGGTTATGTGCGGCGTGTATGCCGCATGATTAGTAAGCGGCGACCACTAAATTAAAAACTCAATAGCTTTGACCTGTTTTCAATGGATAACACTGCATACCAAAAATGTCCATCGCTCTCGTCATAGGATATTTAGATTTAAATAACTAACTTATCTACATCATCGCTTTGAACCAAATTAATACTTTCAACTTGACCCTCGCCCGTATTGGTGTTTTTCCAGCCGCGAACGTATAAGGTATAACCCCTTGCCGTTTCGCTCCTGATCAAGCTAGAGCTTCGCGAAAAAACCAGCGTGTTGCCCGTGACGAGAGGAAGCCGATGATACCCAATTTTAAGGTCCTAGGTCATCGGTTGACCTTCCAGGTCAGGTCAATGACCCAAAAGGCGGGAAAATTGGGACCTGTTAGAACGTCGTAGTGTGGCTGCCATGGGGTTTTCCGGGGTGCTGCTGATCACGAATATCGTGTTAGTTTTGATCGGAGATGATGTCTTTAAGCATTTAGACCAGCATCGGATCAGGTCAGGTCAGGTCAACCGGTAGGGGTCGTGATGGGTATTCGTAATACGTGTCAACCGCTTCTGCAGCTTCGTAACATGTTACGAATGCACCAACACTACTTCGTAAATGTTCAAATGGTTGCTAAATTCGAAATCAGCTCTAAAAACTAGCCTAAAAACATGTAAAACTCGAAAAAGTGAACCGAGGTCACCAAAGGTCAATGACCTGACCTGACCTTCAGGTGACCTTGACATCCACCCTTGTGCATGGGAGCAACATCAAATCACATGTTTGAACGTTTGAAGCCACGAAAAGCTTGCAAACGCGCGGCTAATGCGAGCCGACATACGCCGAATCGCGATTCCGGCCAAACATGGTCTCGGAAAGTAGGTCACAGGTCAAAGGTCATTTTGGTCAGGGTTATAAAATTTTCAGGGTGGGTGTTAAATTGATCAATGCGAGGGTACTGAAAGTTTCGTCGCGATCAGCCGCTTTTTAAGCGAGTTATTCGCGAAAAACCTTAGGGGGGTTGCATCAACCCCCCCCCCCCCTGTGCGGGCGAGGTCATGTTTTGATAGCAAGACTGAAACAGACTTTTTTGGGTAGCCAGGAAATCGCATGCCAGAGCCTATTCAAATTCTTTTATCGGCCTTTATATGCACCAGTCGCATACAGGTACGGGATTTAGCATACGATTTCCAGACAATCGAAAGACTGTTTGGAGCCAACAAAGGAAGGAATGAGTGAGTTAAGTTGAAAGTATTAATTTGGTTCAAAATGATGATGTAGATAACCTAGTTATTTAAAGCTAAAGATCTTATGACGAAAGCGGTTGGCATTTTTGGTATGCAGTGTTATTCATTGAGAACCGGTCGGAGCGTTTGAGTCTTTAATTTAGTGGTCGCTGCTTACTAATCATGCGGCATACACGCCGCACATAACCGCCAATGCCGCAAAGCAGCTTAGATTTCGAAGTAAGCATTTAGTCCCACCCAAAAAGTTGCATCATTTTTGAACGTCGCCGACAAATTGTAATTACCCTAAGCTCAGGCAGATGTATGGTAGAAAATCCCCCAAGTGAAATACACTACGGCGGAAATAAAATACCCTACGGCGGAGCTCGGTTGCAATTTGTAAATACGCCGCCCGTGGGACGAGCCGTGTTGAGTCTGGCCCAGAACAGGACGGTCGATGAGTTTAGACGAAGTTGGAGTGCTTGGCAGAGTTTCTGTCGTTTTAATGGACCGACGCTTCTGTCTCTCTGAAGTGGCAAAGTTTCGTGCACTCTGCAGCACTTAACGGTTGCTTTAGTGTCTTCTTTTTTTTGAAGCTTGAGTTTTATCATCATCGAAGGAGATTCGGTTATTAGATGCTTCGAGGAAATATATTGATTATCAATACCATGCTAATCTCGTAGTTAGCTTGTCCGAGGTCACGATCCTGTTTTCGTGAACTTTGGCATAATCTTGGTTATTCGCTTCTTCTGATGACGTTATGTAGAAAGGATAGCGTTGTAAGGTGACGAGGACGACATCTGAGTCTTCAAGCGGTAAACCGGTTCAGCGGCGATCTCCGGTCGCACGCCTGCTACAATCGCCTCTGACATCACATGGGTGACATCAGTGATAGGGAATCCCCCTAGCAGATGGCTATCGGGGAGCGCGGGCCGCCGCCTGTCGGGTGGAGGTCGGAGGGGACGCGTAACCGTGATCAGTATCTGATGTTTTGGAACGCCCCCGTGGCCAATGTCAGGGACATGTCGGTTATGTGTGTGTGTCGGGAGAGACCCGTAACCGTGTCCTGGCGGGCGTGCGATGCCAAATGTATACAAAGTTCGTCGTACGAGCGCCCCCGGGCGTTTATGTGGAACGTGCGCTCCACTCTGTATCCTGTTTGGACCGGCTGCTCTCCCTGTTCGCGGCTGATCACCGTGTTTTGTGACTTACCGATCAGAGGGGAGCGGTTAGGATGTGATTCACATTGTGGGACGCTATGGGTAAATAATCGTGACGCCATGAACAATGGGTGCCGTCGGTCTCCTCCTGCCTCTTGGCTGCTCTTTCTCATTTTTGTTAGGAGGGACTCTTATTGCATAATAAATTGTCCCAATAAGTCGCTCAATAATTTCCGTCAAGTGCAAATGATGAGGGGCTGGTGGGTATACACGGGCACAAAAGCTGACCGCTCACGCACTCAAACTCACACGCACGCAAGCCACTTTACATTTACCGCGCTGACGGTTCGCTTGACAGGCGAGGAAAAACTATGTTGGGGCACTGGTTCCTCGCGCCAACACTTTTGGGCATGTCATGACGTTCTTGCTGTGATCGCTGTCATTAAGTAAAAATATTATTGTGGAAAGGGACACACGCCGCCAAACTGACCAGTGCATGCTTGACTGCAAATGATATTAAACATTCACGTCGGCTGCTAAATGCTTTTTTAGAAGTCTCGCCCTTACAACTTTTACTTCTTGCATTGAGTCAGTCATCCCCCGCTGCCTCGCCTTCGGACAGCCCGTGCTCCTCCTGTTACCTGTATTACACCTCCCCTCGGCGCCCCTCTGGACGGTGCAGAGCGCGAGGGCGGCAGCGATTGGCACTCGATAGCCGTCGTCGGCCGGCCGGTGCCGTCTGTACGGCCGGTACCGCCCACCAGCCACCGCACAGCCACTAACAATGGTGGAGCGTGCCCGCGCGCGCGCGCGCCGGCCCCGCACCATCAGCTGTTTGGCTTAGTTTGCACGCCATGGACGGCTCACGCGATCATCTCTGGACGGAGTGGATCCAACGAGCGGTGATCGCAGTGCTGAGAGTGTGCGCGGACGGTGGACGGTGGATGGAAGTTGGTGGGCAGTGGATAGCAGACGTTGAGCAGTGTGTGGTATACGGTGGACGGTGGACAGTGGACAGTGGACAGTGTATGTTACACGGGTGACGGTGGGCGGTGTAGACAGTGGTTGATGAGCGGCAGAAAGTAGACGGTGGACGGTGTACGGCGGGCAGTGGGCAGTGCGTGGTGAGCAACCGTAGTGAACGTTGGGTGCTGAACCTTAGTTATGTTGTGGAGAATACTTCGTAACAAATAATTGAAAGGTCGTGTGTGAACCGTGCCGAGCGCCTGCGACCTCGGCATGGTCAGACCCAATAACGTCTTCAAACAGAAGTAACGATCGGCACCCGATTGTCCCCGACATCAATACAACAACCGGGCGGTGCCATCATTATCGGAACCCGATCCGACAGCCGCCCGCCGCGTCGCTGCGTCGGGCGCGCTGTGAGTGTGTCTGCCGACCTGTGAGAGTGTCCAACCTTTGCTTACGGCCGGCCCGCCGTCCGCAGGCTCCATCATGTTCCACGTGCGCCGGCGGCCCAACGACTACCAGCCGAGGAAGAGGAAGAAGCTGCCCAACCAGCCGTCGACGCCGTCTGAGGTGGACCATAGCTACCGGGGAACGGACGAGGCCAGCCTGCCGTTCCTGCTCGAACTCAACGCAGACGGCTCGGACGTGCGCCACCAGGCTCCCAGGTAGGTGACAAAAGGGTGGGGTGAGGGGGAGAGTTTGGAGGAGCGGCACACTTGTGCCGGGAGGATTGGGAGGAGCGGCACACTTACACTGGTGAGGAGGAGGAGGTTTGGATGAGTGTCTTGCTGCTGGAAAGATCAGTTTAGTTTGTAGCTGTAGACAAACCATCACGAGTGCTGGCGCCGGCTGCCAGAGTTCGTTACCATGACACGTCTGACGGTGTATTGACTTTGACACGCTGGGAGGCCGGGTAATCATTTGTCGGTTGGCGGGGGCAGAACAAACTTTCTGCACAAACACGACTGTCTGGCAGCGTGTCGGCCGGCGCGGTGGGTGTGTGCACTGCTGCTGCTGCCGGCACCCGGGCTCCCACGGATATAAGAGGCCGGTTGTCGCTCCGCAGGGTGCCATCTGGAGTACTATGTCAATGTGTTTCTTTGGGAGGGTGAGAACATGTACCGTATCGCTCGTTTACTACTCGTTTACTCGTTTACTCGTTTGCTCGGTACTGTTTATCGCTCGTTAGAAAGTTATTGCTGTGAATGTGCCCTGTGCTTCTTTAAAGTGTGTTCGTAGATGGTGAAACATTGCTAACATTGCTGTAGATATAGACATAAAAGTAAACATTGGTGTAAACATTGACATAGAAGTTACTATTGGTGTTTTAGTGTCATGCCTTAGTCTTTCATGAATGCATCCAGCGCTGGATATAGTGTGCGATGCTATCGAACTGTCTTAAAACATTTTGTGTCTTTATCTATAAGTTATTTACCTAAGCCGGCTTCTTGCTTCCCAGACGGCAGTTACAGCTTTCACCACTGTATCCAACCCCGCGTCTTGATACGTTACAGCCTGCCCCACCACATATCTCTATCTGTATTTGCCCGGCAGTCGGTACAGCCTGCCCCACCGTATCTAACCCCGCTGTCTCTGTCCCTCAGACGGTACAGCCTGCGTCTGAACGTTACCGAGGTGGGCTCGGAGCGCTCTCCGCAGGCGGGCGGCCAGTGTCTCCAGCTGGCCGGCCACAACGTGCACCCGCGTCACTGCGTCATCGCCCACACGGAGGGTATAGTGACGGTGACTCCGTGTGGACGGGAGGCCGAGACGTACGTCAACGGACAACGAGTGTACGAGACCACCATACTACAGGTAAGGGAGATAGATCAGCAGAACACCATACTGCTGACACGGGGAGACGTAAACCGACCACTATAATGCAGACTGGGGAGATATCAGCAGACCATTGTACTGCAGGTACGGGGAATATATCAGCTGACCACCTTACTGCAGGTAAGGGGGGGGGCAGACCACCATATTGCAGGTACGGAGAGGCGTAAACAGACCACCATACTACATGTTTGGACGGTGAGAGACCATACTGGGAGGTGTGGGAGATGGGCTGTGCCTGTTATAGGTGTGGACTGTGGAATGGAGTTACGGGCTCATGACACTACAGACACACTACACTAACTACAGCTGACACACACACTACAGTCACAGTCAGCTATGTAAAGACTATCACCACGCTGTCTGGCACGGAAAGATATGGGGAAGATAATTTCTTTAGTTTCCTGATGCTAAACAGAGCTGTCAGACGTTAGTTGTTCAAGTGTTCACCGTTCAGCCATTGTCAGAGCTTGCTTACCTGCGACCCCCGGCGTTACTCGCCCATCTCTTCTCACCCCTGTCTAATTTCCTTCTGGTCCGTCCATCTGGGGGACTTTTTGACGATGTCGCCCCAATACCAGGAGCCGAGGCCTGACGCGTCCTGCATGTTCGGCCGTTCGATTCTCAGGGGTCTCCCGATCCGGTGAGATTCCGTGAGCGGAGCACAATAACGCTGTCGATCTGGCCGACCCGAGCCGGTTTTACCAGATTAGTCAGGATCCGGCGGCTGATTAATTTGTGTCGGTCTCCGGAGGGGACAGCTATCCACAGATTTATTGATTTAGTGTGAACAGTGAAGATACGAGTGCAATATGGAAGGACTGATATTGGAGGGATGTCAAGAGTTGCTATCTCCGTTTCGGTTTCATGCCACGATTCTATTGAGGCTGCTGATGGTGGTTATTTGCCACACATTTCTGCGAATTCGTTGATCAATATGATGTGGACGCGCCTTGAAAGCATTTGGTTGCCAGGAGATATAGAACGCACGATGTGCGATCAATGGTTATTCGAATCTTGTTAGTGTGTCTCGCAGTCGTAATGGTACTAGATTTGAGGTTGTCATGGCAACGCGGCTTTGTGTCATAGGTCGCTGATCGTGACGTCACTGCTGTGACGTCATGCTCTGCTGACCTATCGACTCCCCGATACCCCGCTGTAGATTACCTCTGGATGAATGACCCTGGATTATCTCTGCTATATGCCTCAAACATTCAAATTTTGATTCAATGCACCTGATTCAAACGGGTACGGTTTTGTTGATCTACCCTGATAAACCCCTCGCCTGAAAAACACGAATGAATCATAACTGTCGACGAGCTAATGTCACAGATTAGTCGACACCTGAATCAGTGAGTAGAAATCGCCCGTTCCTTCTGTAAATGCCTGGGATGGGTAACTGCCGTTCACCCACGCCTAGTGTCTGGCAATATTTTCATTTACTTTGCATGACAAAGACCAAACATAAATACCTAATTCAGGAATGCCGGATTATTACACTTCCTCATCCGGCCATCGAACCATGTACAAGAACATGAGGGCCCTGCTGGTATTTACCTGGCACTTAAGGACTCACTCAGCACACCCACTGCCGGTCAGTGAGTGGTGCCGCATGTGGTCGTTACCGCCGCGTTTGTGTGCGTGTGTGTGCGGCCGGTGTGTGTCGGCTCTCTCGGGGTCGGGGTGGCTATCATGACTGACCGTGTAGGGGGCGGCAGCTGGTCACACTCTGACTCATTGATGATCGGCCCAGGGTGCGACAGATGGTCCCAGATCGGCCGCCGAGCGGAGAGAGCCGCCCGCGGTCCGAGGCAGTGATCGCTGTGTCGTGCTGTGTGTTAGGAAGTGTGTGAAGGGTGGGCTTAGGATGGGAGACATGGTAAGCTGTTGACGAGTCCTGGAAAAAGTTTGTCGAGTCTTTGAACATGGTCGAGTCGTGCTGAGTCGTTAAACTTTGAACACTCGTTGCTTCTTATCGAACTGGTAATTCCGATCCAATATGATACCCCTAAAACAATGACATAACAAGTACAGAGTGCTGGTCGTCTAATCGTCTTCTAAAAATAGTAACACGCTTTCCCCTTTTGTCTCCGGGTATGACTGCATCCGCTCCTTCTTAACCCGCGCACCGACGGGGGGGCGGATATCCGCCCCCCCCCTGAGGTTTTTCGCGAATAGCGGGAAAACCGCGGCGCGTAGCGCCGCGAAATTTGGTATGACTATTCCCTTATCAATTTTACACATGGTGTGCAAGTTTGAACCTCCTACCTTTCAAGGTCAGGTCACCAGGTCACTTTGAATGACCCAACCTCAAGTCACTTTTTTGCAACTTTGTCACCGTGCCAGAGCTACAGTAGATGTCGGAGGCCTTTGAAAGTCGCAGGATGTTATTAGGTCATTAGTAGCTACAATTTGTATATCTCGGAATTTTGATATCGGTGACCTAAGGTCAGGTCAATTTCGCGACCTCCCCATTATAAGTCAATGGGGGAAAAATCAACTCCCTGTTTTTACCACTAAAACGGGTCGGAATGGCCCCATATACCATACATGACTTCATATACGATCAACCTTCACTACCTTGAGGTCTGTTTTGCTGTTGGGCAGCTGTGAGGTCATGTGACGTCATCAAAGGTCACCAAAGGTTTTTGGCCAATAACTCCGTACAGGAACAAGATACAGACGCGTGGATGGTCTCATTGTGTTCAGCTCGTCAAGACGCATCGATTGATATACATGATGACCTCGAGGTCACGTGACCTGAGGTCAACCTTTGACCTTGACCTTTCGAGGTCAACATATATATCATTCGATGCGGATTGACGAGAGGATCACGATGATGCCCTTAGTTTGTTCCTATCTTGACTAATTCGAAAGTTATTCGAGAAAAACTCTCTCCATATTTAGCGCCGCCATTTTGACTTTTTCGACCCCTGTGACGTCATCTTTGACCTGACCTGAAAATGACCTTAGTAAAAATTGTAGATCTTGACCGTGCGTATCCGATGCCGTTTACCGCTTGTCGCTATCTTGCTTCGTTCTCGAGATCTCAGGGGGGGGGCGGTCATCCGCCCCCCCCCCGTCGGTACTAAGTTGGCGCAGACCCCCGTCGGTGCGCGGGTTAACGCCGCCTGCCCTATTCTAACCCTCTCCCCCCTTCTATCTGCAGCACGGCTGTGTGGTCCAGTTCGGGCGCGTGTACCGGTTCCGGTTCCTGGACCCGGCGCACGAGGCGCACCAGCGTCCCAGGGGGCGCCGGGAGTCCGGCCGCGGCCACAACGAGAGCTACGCTGAGAGGTGGGTGCCACGAGGAGCTGACGCTTGTTCGAATGTTTGGGTCTGTTTGTATGTCAGCTGTGCATGAGCGTGAATTTGTGTAGTTTTGTGTTCAGCCTAGCATGCAAGCGATGCATGTTTAGTGTCGAAGCTCAGTTTTGGAGTGGGTCTCGATGATGGGTTTCATAGAATCGTTGCAGTTATAGTGAAGGCTTGTGGACGTCTTCTGTGAGCCGTGACTACTGACTAGACAAGTGACGTGTGCAAGGCGCATTGGTGTGTACGGTGCAGTGTAGTGAACGTTCGTAAGCAAGCTTCGAAGGATCGTCCCGTCATCCCTCATTATCGTCTGCATCACGACACACGTTTTCATATTTCGCTGCCCACATCCACATAGCGAAGGCTAGTCCTCTCCGCGCCCTCCCATGGATCTTCCCGTCACTCCCCCGCCTCCCCTCCCCTCCCCTACACCCCCAGGGCAGTAACCTGTAATGTGATCAGGTCAGTCCACTTTGCGGGAATGCCGTCCGTTCGTTTACTGCTGTGCTGAGTGGTCTGTGCACTGCTGGTGGCGGGTGCGGCCGATGGGCGCCGCCCACCGGTACACATTCGACTGAGCGGGCACCCGGGCTGTGCAGGGTCTGTTTTGTTTGGTAACAATGGGGTGAATGCGTGATGGTAGAATGTGTTGTCTGTGTGTTAGTGGTGAAGATACAATGTGGTTGATTGCTCTGTGATATTGTTTTATGTGGAGATGCAAGCTCAGTGTGTACTGTAAGTTACCAGAAGGTGAAGTACAGTGAACAGTGCATTACAGCGCATTGGTGTGGTGATGGTGCACAGTGTTTACTGTTTACCTACCGTATGGTTTCCACGTGTATGCCGTGGCTCAGTAATTGAAGAGTATGAGTTTTGCGTGTTTTAATGTATCATTTTTATCAAGTATCCTTTCCGCTTTTTGAACTAGCACGAAGTCGTAATGCTCCCGATACCATCACATGCACTATGTGATGTCGATATTGCCTGCATGTTTTCACCAAATGCTGTTTTAGTGAATCGCTACTATTAGCAGTGGCGTGTGCGTGTTTTGCCTGGCTGGTAGACTTCCCTCAAGGGACCCAGCTTTGTACCGCTGCGTGATATGAAATTACACCACGCACCGTGCCGTGCGCCGCCTGGGCTGTATTGTCACGTCCCTAACACTGTCCCCGAGCACCCGAGCTTCTGAGTGTCCCCAGTGTAGTAACCGCACCGCTTTTCGTTCGTTGTCTTAGCCACGACCCTGGCCGCCGCAACAGCATGGAGACGACGTTTGATGTGGCTGGTAATGTGGAGACAAGATCCACGGCCAGCCAGAGACACAGGGACAGAGAGGAGACGGCCAGTCAGCGATCAGACGGAAGGTGAGGGGGTCAGAGGGCAGTCAGAGACACCAGAGACCAGTCAGAGACACCAGAGACCAGTCAGAGACACCGAGACAGAGAGGAGACGGCCAGTCAGCGGTCAGATGTAAGGTGAGAAGGGGGATAAGAGGACCAGAAACACCAGAGTCTAGCTAGAGACACCGGAGACACCAGGACAAGGAGGAAACGGCCAGTCAGCGGTCAGCCAGGAGGTAGTGGTAGTGACTACAGTCAGAGACATTAGAGTCCAGTCAGACATCGGAGTCCAGTCAGACACCAAAGTCCGGACAAATACACCAGAGGCCAGTCAAGGGTCAGAAGGAAGATAAGGTGCTGGATCAGACGGTAGGAAATAAATGGACATACAGCGGTCGGATGGGAGGTAATGTGTGGGGTCAGTGTCCAGACGGCCGCGCAAAGTGTAGGAAGTCAGTGCTCGGGTGGAATGCAGTGTAATGGGGTCAGTCGGCAGGAACCAGACGGCAGTCTGTGCTCCGATGGAAGGTAAAGAGTAGGGCAGACGGTAGTAAACGAACGGATATGTTGGAGCGGTCAGACGGGAGGGAAGGCAAGGCAAACGGCGGTCGGAGAGAAGGTAAGGAGTGGGGTCAGACGGTAAGAAAGTGGGCTTTGGTTAGGCAGTGATCACGCAATGTCTTACGACAGTCATGTCAGGGAATGGCAGACAGTTGTCTGTTCTGTCTGATGTCTGACAGTTGATAATGGGAAAGGGTCGCACAATGCTCGGACAACGGAGGACGAGTGGTAAGGTCCACGGCGGATACAGTCAGATAGTCCGACCGCGAACCTAAGGTTACGTCGTGGTGACTAGGTATTGGGGTATAATCAATAGCGTGCCACCCGTGACCCGTGATGGGTGAGCTTTATGCCTGGATTAGCTGGACAGGATGTCGGCTCTAAGTAATTGGAGCTTTGTCAGATGTCTGTCATATTTGGCCTATGATCTCCGATATTGTTTCGGTTTCATCTGACAAGGATTAGGTTGCGAGCGTGATGCAATGCGACATCCATTTAGCCGAAAATAGACGGTAAACGCAGCGGCCAAAGCCGCTCGGTTATCGACGTTTCCTGATCATTGAAAGCCGGCCACTGTTGATGAGAGATCCGATCATGCTGGTATTGCGATTATCAGTACGTTGATTACGTAGAAATAAAGGATGGTTATGGGCAACGGTGTAGGGATGCGTTGTTCTGTCTCTGCTGTTTGTTTTGACATAACTTTGTTACATTCATGATAGTGTTTCGGCCCATGCTTGAATTACATTATGTAATTATTTATGTTGTGTATGTTCCATTTGTGCTTATGTGCATCTAAACATGACGCCGCTGCCATGTGTCCGTCAGGTCGAACAACTACGCCAGTTTCCGTCGTGGTAGCGACCCGATCCTGCCGGCCGTGCTCGAGTTCAGGGAGGAGACCGAGGACGCGTTCCTGCGGGCTGTCATCACACGGCTCGACCCGAGCAGCCTGCAGTTCAAACTGGCGCCCACCTATACTCTCTACATGGCCGCGAGGTGAGTTAGACGGTCTCCAAGAGAGTCTGACAGCCTACAGTTCAAACTGGCCTACATTTGTATTTCATTTACTTTGAGTGCTTTCATCACCTGCTGATATCACTAGCTATCCCTTTTCACGACGGAATATTGGACACCTAACTATTTGATCGAATTTTGAAGGAAAAAAGCAAAGCAATCGGCATGTCAATCAAAAGCTGGAAATCTTACTGTTAATCGACTGCTAAAATTTCTCACTTATCAAACTGTTCAAACGACCCAAATTAGTGCCCCAAAGTTCTGTTGTGAAAAGGGCTTACCGCTTATGTGTATTTGTATCAATGTTATTTTCAGTGAACATGTCGGCATGTTATCATTTTCTCATTCTGTATAGATTCTGACTGAAATATGTTGTTTTCCGTCTGTCGCCAGGTTTCGGGCCAGCACGCACTATCGCAGTGACCTGTCGCCCAACGAGAGAGCTCTGAGGCTGACCAACGTCCTGGCCAAGGTGGCCTCCATGATCCGGGACGTTGTGCAGGCAAGTGATACCTTGGCGCACAGGTTATACGAACTTATCACTCGGTGATAGTATGGTACCTCACTGGTACTCCGCATACTAATTGAGTGACATGATATTCTGCTACATGGCTAAAAGCGTTTTTATAAGCATTTGTTAGTGGTGGTATTCTGCCAGTTGCATTTTTCATGCCGGGTGGCTTAGTAAGGCACATTTGTCGCCCGTCTGGTCTCGGCACTTCACGATCCCCGTGTCCGTAATGATGACCGTGCAGGGGTCCAGAACCGGCCGACCTGTGGGCCTCTGTCCATCCCATCCCCGACATCCCCGTGTTCGTAATGATGACCGTGCAGGGGTCCAGAACCGGCCGACCTGTGGGCCTCTGTCCATCCCATCCCCGACATCCCCGTGTTCGTAATGATGACCGTGCAGGGGTCCAGGCCGTACTGTGGGCCTCTGTTCGCCTCCTACCCCGTGTTCGTAATGATGACCGTGCAGGGGTCCAGAACCGGCCGACCTGTGGGCCGGGCTGCGGCCGGTCGTGGATCGCGCCCAGTCGGGCTGCCGAACCGACCGGCCGCGGCGACTCACCGCAATTCTCTGAACGAACATGGGGCTATAATTATAGATAGATGTATACTTGTAGAGGCATGCTGTCTGCTGAACAGTAACAGGATGTCACTGGTCGAAGAAAATGACCTTAGCGTCGGCGCGCCCTAAAGCCCCAATCAACAAACAATCACTGGTCGAAGCTGAAGGCTAAGCAAGGGCTGACTTTGTGGGTGCACTCACTAATGTACTGATTTGAGCGGGAGATTTGCCTCAAGCTACACACTTGCTTCACTCACCACCATCAACAGCACATTCATATTACAGTATGATTAACCATTAACCATCCCCTAACCCGTCCGCTATTCTTCTTCTGTCCCAAACCCCTACACCGTCTAATCCTCTCACCCTGACCCTCTCCTTTCACAGATGCGTCGCGGCGACGCCAACTCTCTGGCGTTCTGGATGGCTAACGCGTCCGAATACCTGCACTTCCTCAAACAGGACCGGCACGTGAGCGCCTACAGCCGCGACGCACAAGACATCCTGGCCGAGAGCGTCCAGTCGGCATTCTGGTGAGTTAGTGGCGAGAGAGCGTCCAGTCGGCATTCTGGTGAGTTAGGGTGGCGAGAGTGGCGAGTTAGAGAAGGAGTGGTGAGAGTGTTCAGTCGGCCTTATGGTGAGTTAGTGGCAGAGAGCTTCCAGTCGGCATTCTGGTGAGTTAGGGTGGCGAGAGACGAGTTATAGGGGAGTGGGAAGTTAGAGGGAAGTGGATGAGTTGGAGGGAAGCTGCGACAGTGTCCAGATGATGAGTTACAGGAGAGGATTACTGATTAGGTGAGGTGATTGTATCCAGTGATTGATTGATTGAGGTGATTGATTGGTGATTGTTTTCCAGTGAGTTACAGGGGAGTGACGAGTGTCCAGTTGTCCTATTAGTGAGTTAGAGGGGAATGAGTGGGGCTTTCCACACGACTAGCTGCTATTTGGATAGCTTGGAATTCGATTCGAAATGGATAGCCTTCCCTTACCAGTGTCCACTGCCCACCTTATCATGTAGACCATAGTGGGACTCAGTTCCCGGATGTACGCATGATTATAAAACTCTTCAAAGACATTGTTTGCTGCTTACTTGTCCGTAAAGAAAGTTCATGTGAAACAGAACGACTTCTTTCAAACTTCTGCAGCTACAGTCCTGCTACATTCATCATGTGATAACTTATGCAATAGCATTCTTCTCTAGTTTATTACAGACATTCAGTTCTTTAATTGCTATTGTTTTGTATCGTTCTTCTCACTCAGAATCCTCTATGACGGCGTTGGCATTCTGCCTTACTCTTCTAAGGTACGCTTCGCACATATCGAGATTGCTTTTTTATTACGGTGATCTGGCTCTAAAATCTTCAGTCACTTTGCGGGTCTCCGAGGCTTGCTGTACTCTCCATCGTTCTTATTTCGGTCGCCCCCAACCCCAGCCCTCGATATGTCATGCTTCTGTCGATTGACGGTAGTTGTAGCTGAAATAGTGTGCCTATCGTGTGCAACACGCCCCGTCGACCGTCTCCGCGTCTCGCTGCGACAGGAACCTGGTGGATAACGTACAGTCGGAGCTGGGTGACTCAATCATACCGCCCCGGGTAGGTGCCCAGTTGACCGTCACCTTGTAACTCCCTCTGACAGGAACCTGGTGGATAGCGTTCAGTCGGAGCTGGGCGGCTCCATTTTACCGCCCCGGGTATGTGCGCAGTTGACCGTCTCTCCGTCTCGCTCTGACAGGAACCTGGTGGACAACGTTCAGTCGGAGCTGGGCGGCTCCATTTTACCGCCCCGGGTATGTGCCCAGTTGACCGTCACCTTGTAACTCGCTCTGACAGGAACCTGGTGGATAACGTTCAGTCGGAGCTGGGCGGCTCCATTTTACCGCCCCGGGTATGTGCCCAGTTGACCGTCACCTTGTAACTCGCTCTGACAGGAACCTGGTGGACAACGTTCAGTCGGAGCTGGGCGGCTCCATTTTACCGCCCCGGGTATGTGCCCAGTTGACCGTCACCTTGTAACTCGCTCTGACAGGAACCTGGTGGATAACGTTCAGTCGGAGCTGGGCGGCTCTATTTTACTGCCCCGGGCGTGTGCCCATATGACCGTCTCTCCGTCTCGCTCTGACAGGAACCTGGTGGATAACGTTCAGTCGGAGCTGGGTGACTCAATCATACCGCCCCGGGTAGGTGCCCAGTTGACCGTTACCTTGTAACTCGCTCTGACAGGAACCTGGTGGATAACGTTCAGTCGGAGCTGGGCGGCTCCATTTTACCGCCCCGGGTGTGTGCCCAGTTGACCGTCTCTCCGTCTCGCTCTGACAGGAGCCTGGTGGACAACGTTCAGTCGGAGCTGGGCGGCTCCATTTTACTGCCCTGGGTATGTGCCCAGTTGACCGTCTCTCCGTCTCGCTCTGACAGGAACCTGGTGGATAACGTTCAATCGGAGCTGGGCGGCTCCATTTTACTGCCCCGGGTATGTGCCCAGTTGACCGTCTCTCCGTCTCGCTCTGACAGGAGCCTGGTGGACAACGTACAGTCGGAGCTGGGCGGCTCCATCTTACCGCCCCGAGCGTGTACCCATATGACCGTCACTGTGTGTCTCCCTCTGACAGGAACCTGGTGGATAACGTTCAGTCGGAGCTGGGCGGCTCCATCGGACACTTCCTCGAGGACCGGGACGACTCGGATGAGGAGGAGGGTACCACGGCCGAGGTGAGGGCGGTAGCGAAGGAATGGAGGTACTGGGAGGTACCAGATGAGGGCACCCAGTCGAGGTAGGCGCTGTTCGCAGCGGATGTGGACCGGGACGACTCGGACGAGAAGGAGGGTACCACGGCCGAGGTGAGGATGACCCCTCAAACCCCTCAAAGGGGTGGCCCCCAAACACCCTCAGAGGGCGTTTGGCAGGGATGTTGGAGGACCATTGAAAGACGTGACGGCCAGGGGCCGGAGACACTAGGATGGTCAAGGAGGGCGGTGAAGAGGCTGTGCCGAAAACCCCGTGGAAAACCCTGAACGTCTTATCGTTTTTCCCTGTGCCGCCAGGTTTTGAGTACGCTGGGTAACACGATGGCGCTGCTGCGCCGCTGTCGGGTGAACGCCGCCCTCACCATCCAGCTGTTCTCACAGCTCTTCCACTACATCAACATGGGCGTGTTCAACATGCTCGTCATGCCCGGCCCGGTCAACTACTGCAGCAGGTTAGTTAGGGGTCGGGGTAGGATGGTGTGGGTGGCGATAGTGAAAGCGATGGCGCTTTGATACGTGGTGGCCGGCAGGTATGAAATGTCTAATTATAAGCAAATGCATCTAAGTTGTTGGCTATTGGCATAACGTATGCATTTATTATTCATTATTGCAATTATAATCTTTGGTGGTCGGTGCTGGAAGACTGTGTTGTTCTTGAACAGATATTTAGCGGAAGTGTTGTTCAAGAACAATTAGTCATTATTGGCGTGGGCTGTCGTCAGCTCTTGCGCAAAATGCTCTGAGAGTAGTTCAAGTGTCTGTGTGTCTTCTCTCACGAGTTGTTGGATGTATGTGGGAACCTGCTCGGCGCATCAGGTGTGCTCAGTTTCTGACCAGGATCTCAGCTGCGCTGAATTTAGGTCGCGGAGGTGTAGTTACGTAATCCTCCATTTCTCTGCTCAGCTATTATAGCTGCCACATCCTGCTAGGCCTCGCTTAAGGCGAAGGTTTATGCATCTTTTCGGCCTGAATTCCGAACCGTATCCCGCTGCGTGGGACGTTCGGCTCTGCACATCCTTTTAACACTGAATATTCTCCGAAATAGACGTTTGTTTGACCTGGACTTGATCGAAACTCGCCGAACTTGTGAACTCTAGCTGTTCGGTCGGGGTATAAATCAGCACCCCGGGCGCTGCTACGCCCACTTACACCAACTCTGTGTGTTGATTTTCCGGTAGGATGTGGGGCGAGCGCCTGAAGCGTCGACTGAGCCGCACCGAACTGTGGGCGGACCGCCAGGGGCTGGAGCTGGCCGCCGACTGCCACCTGGGCAGGGTGGTGCAGGCCGCTCACCTACTCACGGTGAGAAAGAGGGAAGGGGAGGTTAGATAGGGGACAGAGGGGTCAGGAGCCTGGCGGCCGACTGCCACCTGGGCCGGGTGGTGCAGGCCGCTCATCTACTCACGGTAAGATACATAGAGGGCAGGGTTGGCAAATTTATGCCAGCAGCCGGTTTAAACCGGTTTAATCCATGGATTAAACCGGCTGGCATAAACTAATTTAAGCCACCCCGGTTTAAACCAGTGTGCACCAACATAATAAATGCCACTTACGTTAACTTGCCGTAACATCACTTGGGTTAAACTGCTTCTTCTCTTCACATTTTCTATACACACCTTTCAATTATACATGCTAACTTGTAATGTTTTTTCCTGGGGGTTGACTTTATGTGATTCATTATTGATCTGTATCACCCTGTATCAAATGTTTATTTTGATTTGCAGTGTTTTACACAACTAGTTGTTTACATGGGTAGTTTATGGAATGAAAGGTCTTGGAGACAGCTTCAATAAAGAAACCAATTTCAATTTTATGAGAAGCTGTAGCAAACATGACCTAATGCCAAATGCATGGTGCAAGGATCAGTGAATGGTAAGGGCCTAAGAACTATCATACAGAACATTGCCTATTTACTAGGGAACTGTCTATTGCTTAAGCAGTCAGTGACACTAAACAAAGGAATTGACAGCACGGCCACCATTATAGGCTCCAAAGTACATGTAAAAAACATAAGTGTGATTAGTTAGGGACACTGTTATACCAAGAAAACAACATGCACTACTTGAAAAAACACAAACCATAGGAACATTCCAGAAGATTTATAAATGATGAGTTGTTACAATTATTTCCTGTGCAATTAAATCACAGAATGGGTGATACCTAGTACCTACCATGATAAATAATTTTTTTTCTAGTGTTTCTGGCCCAGTCCCCAGACGATTGGTCAGAATGCATTTTACATGTAAAATAAAGTGAGACTTTTAACTGGTATACCGAACGTTAAGATTAGAATGTGCTTATGCCTTATCCCTACTTTGTTTCTTAGCTTAGTTACCTACTGACCAGATTGTCAACATAATCACATGCCAAAATGTTGACATAATACCAAATGACACAGGTACTGACTTCGTGCACTCTGCACATTCACCAACGAGTACACTGACCCACAAGATAAGTTATTACGAGCGAGCGAGCGCAGCGAGCGAAGCGAGTCTTTTCAATATAACGGAAAAATCTCAGTATGAGCGGCCCGGCCCGGCCCGGCCCGGCCCAGCCCGGCCCGGCCCGGCCCGGCCCGGCCCGGCCTGTAACGCTTTTGAGAGGCTTATATCTCAGCAACCGCTGGACCGAATGGCCTGCGGTCTTTTTTGCTGGGTAGCCCCATCCCTTCTACCCCGTAATTGACTACTTTTGATACATCTCAGTGACCGCCGTGGCACGTGCCACGTGAAAAGTCAAGGGTGTTCAAGCAGTTTCGCAAAAGTAATGATTTTGATAGGCCCATATCTCAGCAGCGGCTTGAGCGATTGTCTTGCGGTCATTTTTATAGGGTAGCTGCATCCCTTCTACCAAAGGTCGGATACTCTTCATCTATGTGAGTGACCCCCACTGCACGTGCAAAATACAACAATAAGAGGTGCCAAATTTGTTCCCATTTCCGTAACTCGGTAATTACTGGGACGATTTCGCTGAAACTTGGCATACAGGTAGGCACCCACCAGGCGATGCATTCCCATGTGTTGTGGTTAGGGTGCTACTGCACGTGCGCACGTGCAGGGGGCGTTTCCAGATCTCGAGAACGGCTGGGCCGATTGCGCTCAAATTTGGTACACGGTTGGGGACCAGTTAGTAGGGTGCCGTGCAAAAGTCATTTTGGACCCCGTTTGCACGTGCGCACGTGCAGAATGCCGCTTCCAGATCTCAGGAACGGCTGGGCCGATTGCGTTCAAATTTGGCACACCGCTAGCGACCAGTTAGAAGGGTGCTTTGCGCAAGCCCGTTGGAAGCACCCTCTCGCCCATCCGCACGTGCAGGGCTCACTATCTCGCTCGCTCGTTCTTCGCCCAAAAGGCGTTTTACTGGTAGTAGATGTTTTGACTGAAGGTGTTTTTTATTAATTTAAGCCGGTTTAAACCGGTTTAAACCGGTTTAAACCACTGGCTGGCATAAATTCAATTTAAGCCGGCTTTTATCCAACCCTGATAGAGGGGAGGTTAGATAGGGGACAGAGGAGTAAGATAGGAGCCTTGCGGCCGACTGCCACCTGGGCCGGGTGGTGCAGGCCGCTCACCTTCTCACAGTAAGAGAGACTAGGGACGGAGGCCGGGAGATTAGCTGCTCGAAGTGAATTATAATGACAGATGGGTGGGGTAGGAATATGGTCTGGTATGTTTTCAGTTACCTGCGTGCGGAAAACTATGGGCTGACATAGTGAAACTCCTCGGGTAAAACAGTTTTAAGATCTGATATCCAGATGTCCCTAACAACTGACACCGGTAACCACTCTTTTTCCTTCACGCAGGCTCCCAAGAACAACGTGGACGACCTGACGGGTATCACGAGCACGTGCTACAAGCTGAACTCCCTGCAGCTGAGGGCGATGCTGGAGCGGTACCAGCCGGCGGCCGACGAGCCGGCCAAAATACCGCCGCAGCTCATCGACAATATTGTCAGGGTGAGTGTAAGGGGAGGGAGGGGAGGGCGGGCGAGTGAGCGGGCGCGATGCATATATTTTATGTTATGTTTGTTTTGTTTTGTTTGTTTACGTTACCGTAAGGTGGGGCTATTTGAGACAGTATTTAAAATTGTTATAAAATAAAAATCGTTTGAATTTTATGCTTAATTTTTGCTCAGGCGATTTACTGCTCGATTCCACACCTTCCTGAGCAAAAATATCACATAAAAATAAAACGCTCTTCATTTTATAGCGATTTTAAATACTGTCTCAAATAACCCCACTGCACAGTGGGGATTTTTCCGATCTAGCACGTATTTATTCGTAGAGGGCAAACCATAGGTAGAATTGTAGCCAGATTGTGCACAGATGTTGGCTGGTGTGTCCTGGTGAGAATTTAACCTGTAAATGTGCATAATCAACATAGTATAGGGATTCAATTGGACCCCCCGCTCAGCCGTTTGGCCCCTGATCAAGCTAGAGCTTCGCGGAAAAGTCAAGCGTGCTGCCTATGACGAAATTAGGCCGAATATATCCAATTTCAAAGTCCAAGGTCATAAGCTGACTTTCCAAGTCAGTTTAATGACCCAACTAAAGTTGGGAAATCGAGACCTCTTGAAACTTCGCAAAGTTAGGGTGTTACGGAGTATTTTGGGGTGCTGATCACGAATTTCATGTTAGTTTTGATCACAGACGATGTCTTTATGCATTTAGGCCAGGTCGGGTCAGGTCAGGTTAGATGAATTAGTAGGCGTCCTGCCGGCCATCCATAGAAGTGTCACCTACTACTGATAGCTTCGTAACATGGAACGAAGGCACTAGAACTACTTCGTAAATATTCAAATAGCTGCTAAAATCGAAATCAGCACCAAAAACTACCCTAGAAACAAGTAAAACTCGAAAAAGTGAACCAAGGTCATCAAAAGGTCAATGACCTTGACTTGACCTTCACGTGACCTTGACACCCACCATTATGCATGGCACCAACATCATTTCACATATTTGAACGTTTAAAACCACAAAAAGACTGGAAACCGCGGATAATGTGAGCTGGCATACGCCGAATCGCGATTCCGGCCAAACATGGTCTCGAGAAATATGCCACAGGTCAAAGGTCAGTTGGGTCAGAGTCATGAAATTTTTAGGTTAGATGTAAAATTGATGATCTCGAGGGTACCGAAAGTTTCGGCGCGATCGGCCGCTTTTTGCGCGAGTAATTTGCGGAAAACCATGGGGTTTTATCCGACCCCTTCCCCCTCCCCCTCCCCACAAGTGCGATGGTTAATAAGGTTACGGTATGTATAGTTTACGCTTGTCATCCTATTCCTAATGAATGTGTCTCAGAAAATATGCATTCATATAAATCACGAAGTAAAATTATTCGCCTATGTCCGGAACATACCTATATCGTGCTGTTTTCCCTAGTGCTCCTCGAGTGGGGTGTTAAGATACTCTAATGTATTCCGTGTTCAGGCAAGTTTCGGCAGCCAAACTAGGCGTTGTCTTGTGCAGAAGAAAGTGGCGAATTCGATAGGATATATTTCGGAGTGGAAAAGTGTGGAGAACATTGTTGATTTCCTACATTTATTTAGAATACCATTCCTTCAATATGGTGTCTGTAAGGGTTTTTTGTAAAGGGCATTTTTGTGACCTTAGTAAGGTTGTGGCATACTTTCTGTTTGCCATTCCATTCCTAATAAAGGTGCCTTTCAGACGATATGCAACTTTAAGACCTCGCAAGATTAAAACCAACAGGACAGGACAATGAAATTGAGCTATACTTTCGGGCCTTGCTGAGCCCATTGAGTAATCACGCATGAGTGTGAACTTTGGGCGCATTTTTCCTAGTTTTGCTGTGGACATGCAGATAAAACAATGCCATATATGAAAAATTCAGACATTTCTTAGCCCTACTGACACAAAAAATAAACAAAAATCCAAAAAATATTTTTTGAATTAATAGGCGCTAGATCGGAAAAATCCCCACTGTGCACTGTCTCAAATAGCCCCACTTTACGGTATGTAGTTTTGTTCTGGTCACTGCAGATAAGATGATATGTGTTAGTGGTGTGAGGTGCCGAACAGTCGCCACTGTGGCTGTATGGCGCCGCAGATCACTTATTAATTTCGGCGCCCAAAACCCCAACTCGTCGTGTTCTGCGGTGCCGTAAGGTCCCTGTGCGATGGTGGGTGCCAACGAACCCATTGATGACTGTCCTGTGATCGCTCACCTCCAGCTGGCACATACTATTCCCAAGCGTGCCATGACCCTCATCCGCCCCTGCAACAGAGTGCCGAATGTTTAACCCGTCACCCCACCCCCACCCCCCCCCCCCTTCGTCACAATATATTGCCGAGTGTTTACCCTGTCACCGTCCGTCCCCGTCGCAGATTGCCGAGAGCACGTCGGACGAGCTGGCTCGCCAGGACGGCCGCCCGGTGCGTCTGGAGGAGAGCAGGGACCTGCAGCTGCCGTTCCTCCTACCCGAGGACGGGTACTCGTCGGACATCGTGCGCGGCATTCCCAACGGTACGTGACGAAGTGGGCTTGTGCTGCTTTTTTCGCTACCCTCGCTAACCCAACTTAGCGAGGGTTGTCCTGGTTCACAGTTGACTAACAGAGTTGGTGAACGTTCATCAGTTATCACTTATTGTAAATTACTCTGCTGGACTTAGGAGCCTGTATCATGTGTTCCTATATCGACTGGTTGTGCAGTTGATGCACTGCGGACAGCTGGTAGGGCATGTTGTTTCGCGGAAGCTTGCTGTCATCCGAGTGATATATATGTTATGGCACATCGTTCACCGCGGAGCTGTTTTTCGGGTGCAGCTTATATTGCTGCGCTGGAGCACACCATTTGCAGTAATTGCAACGATGTTCCTCGCGAGAGCAATTAGAACAGCAGATCTTCAACTTGACTGTTTGTCCAATTAACGAACTCGCTGTCAGCAACCAGACACCACACATTACCCTACGTCGCTTGATGTTTGTGCGATCATTGCTCTGTGTAGTTCGCTTTGATTTCTTTTCTGATATCCGGCTCGGTCATCGGTTACTGTCGCCAGATCTGACCGTGTTCATAGCGCAGCTGCAGTATGTGTGACCTCTGGCCTAACCTTTGACCCGCCCACTGTCGGCAGGTCTGACCGAGTTCATAGCGCTGCTGCAGCACACATTGACCCCTGATCTAACCTCTGACCCGCCAACTGTCGGCAGGTCTGACCGAGTTCATAGCGCCGCTGCAGCACGCTGGTCTGGCGCGGATGAGCGAACAGCCCACCAGCTGGGGTTACTGGACCATCTATATGACGGGACAGGAGCACCGGCCGCCGGTCAGTGACGCGGGCGGGCCGCTATGCCAGTTAACTTTATAATATGCACATCATGGGATGTATTTTGGCCCAAAATGTGTTGGACATCATTAGTTTAACCCGCGAGTTGCTGGGGGGGGGGGGGCGTTAAACGCCCCCACTTTTTTCTCCGGGCCATAGCATAAAAACGGCGCGCCGCAGGCGCGCCAAATTTTGGGTACCTGTAGGGAATTGATTGAAGTTTATTGTGACAAAGTTTCGAAAAAATTGATCAGAAATTTTTTGAGATATCGAGGTTTTAGTGACGTCATGATTTCTGAGTTTTCGACCAAAAACGGCATATGTTCAAAAACTCATATAAAATCACAGAATAGACATACAGACATGCCGTAAACGCCATTAGACTGCCAATACCATGATCAATCAAATGGCTATCTTCGATTATTGATTATCGTTCTGCATTTTCCATAATCTTGAACTGAGTCTTGGCAATTTTTCGTGACTACTTCACGACCATGATAAATGCATTTCTTAAATTGAACTTTCTGAGCCAAACACGTACACATATGATAAAATGAATGTCACCATCGTGTTCCACGACCAAAATTACCTATGAAACATGTGTCACAGGCTGCGAATATCAGTTTTGATTTTCGGGGATATGTGCCTACCCGGTTGACCTGACCTTGACCCCGACCTATGCTTGACTGACCCCTACATGGAGCTGACACTCTTGTAGGCCTTATATGATGGATTGTTCACCGTTTTGACAGAGTTTATAACGAGAGGCGCCCATTGCGAAGTCCTGAAGTCCATGCTACTGAAAGCCCGATTTCAGGTGTTTGACCTGACCTTGACCCGACCTGTGACCTCAAAATTCAACTTTAAAGTACTCATCTGAAGCGTCTCGTCGCGCTCTTTCGTTCGCCGCCTCGTGCGTTTCGCTGCGCCCATTGGTTCTCGAGTTATCGGCTGGGGGCGTTTAACGCCCCCCCCCCCCCCCAGCAAGGTGGGTGGCGAAATACCCCAGCAACTGCCGGGTTAACACGCCAGGCCGTAATAATGCTATAAACACTGACAAGTATGTAAAGCACGTCATGATCACATTGATGGGAATTGCAGTGCTCTTAACCAATCAGTAAGCTTCTCAGAACTTTGCTGATCGCATGTTATATCTGTCACTTCATGCTCCTTGACACCCCATCGCCGTCCCCACAGCAAATGCGCAGTCCGTCGGCCATGTCCAACCGGTCTATGGGGGCGCGCGGCCCGCCGGGCGGGGGCGGGGGCGGTCCGCCGCCCGCCGAACCCGAGGTGCAGCTCATCAAATTGCAAAAGTCCAACACCGGCATGGGCCTGAGCATCGTGGCCGCCAAGGTAAGAACGCCGGAGTGTCGACGTTTTTTCATGTCAAGAGGCGGTCAGTCGAACTTCTTGTCTCACATTGTGATGCTCATTTGTTTATGCTGCGTGAAAAGGTACCTATTCTTTTATTGTAATACGATTTATCTCTATTTTCCCAAAAACCTATATCGTCACTGGTTCATCACAAACGTCCCCCTTCCGCTCCCCGTTCCGTCCAACAGGGCCTGGGCCAGGAGCAGGCGGGCATCTACGTCAAGTCTGTGGTGCGCGGCGGCGCGGCAGACCTGGATGGGAGACTGGCGGCCGGGGATCAGCTCTTAGAGGTGGACGGACACAGCCTGATCGGCATCACCCAGGAACAGTGAGTGATGTATTTATAGTGGACGGACACAGCCTGATCGGCATCACCCAGGAACATTGAGTGATGTATTTATAGTGGCCGGCATGACAGCCTGATCGGCATCACCCAGGAACAGTGAGTCTGGGGAAGGGAAGGAGGGGAGGGTAGGTGGCAGGCACGGCCTGATCGGCATCACCCAGGAACAGTGAGTCTGGGGAAGGGAATGGGGGTATGGGAGTAGCTCAGGTGGACGGACGATCACAGTATAACCTGGGAACATGAGTGGCACACGACGTGGTGCGAAGGAAAAGGCGAGCAGTAATGCCGGGTGTGGTCAGGGCTCGACGGAATTGCTGTGATGATGTGGCCTTTGTAAAAGTGTGTATTTTTGTACTGGTGGCCCTAAAATCGTCATGCCCAATGACTACATCGAACCATGGAACTCCCTTCAGTAGAATAAATGAAACACATAAAGTATAATAAACAAAGTGTTGCTAACGTATTGCCAGCAGTGCTAACCGCAGCTGTTGTTCTGGTATTGCGGCAGCACTGTGAAATCCTGTCGGACTCTGCGACTATAAATTGGATCCACCTCCACCAGTGTGCGCGCTTCGTTCCATCCACCCTTCCCCTCCCACCATCCTTTCAGCCTGCCCCTCTGACTGTAGGGGCGTTCCACGACAAATCGACAAATAAAAAATTAAATTTGCACCCTCATATTTTATTTTTTGTTGAAAACTGGTGTAAGGGGTTGTGATGGGCGGGGAAGCCAGCTGTGGCAAGGATTTTTTTCTTCGAACAACGGTTTCCGAGATATAGCCTCGGGCAATTCCAGCAGGTCGCGCTGCAGCCCTATGTTTGGCGGCCTATAACTCAGAAACTATTGGTTTTCTACGATAAAAACTTTATATGGTTCAACTCACAATCAGCCAACAAACATTTTGGCTATCTCGGATTTTCAATTTTTGAAAATTTTGATCACGTGACCTTTTGACCCATTTTTCGAAGAGTGACCTTGATATTTTCCCCACTGAAAGTTGCAATTTTGTCTGATGACGATTAAAGCCTTATCAATTGTCATTCATATGCGAAAATAAAAAAAGTGGATATCGCCCTGCGTTGACCTCAGGTCAGGTCATTTTTATGACCTGTCCATTATTACGAGCGGGGGCGACAGCGAGATCTCGAGAATAAAGCAAGATAGCGACAAGCGGTAAACGGTGCAGGGTACACACGGATAAGGTCTATAATTTTTACTAAGGTCATTTTCAGGTCAGGTCAAAGATGACGTCACAGGAGCAAAAAGGAAGTCAAAATTGCGGCACTACATATATATGAAGTTTTTCTCGAATAACTTTCAAGGTATCCCATCTAGGAACAAACTAATAGCACCATCGTGATCCTCTCGTCGATCCGCATCGAAACATATGTATTTTGACCTCAAAAAGTCGAAAGATCAAAAGTTGAACTTAGGTCACGTGACGTGGGGAAGCGACAGCGAGATCTCGAGAATAAAGCAAGATAGCGACAAGCGGTAAACGGTGCAGGGTACACACGGATAAGGTCTATAATTTTTACTAAGGTCATTTTCAGGTCAGGTCAAAGATGACGTCACAGGAGCAAAAAGGAAGTCAAAATTGCGGCACTACATATATATGAAGTTTTTCTCGAATAACTTTGAAGGTATCCCAGCTAGGAACAAACTAATAGCACCATCGTGATCCTCTCGTCGATCCGCATCGAAACATATGTTTGTTGACCTCGAAAGGTCGAAAGGTCAAAAGTTGACCTTAGGTCACGTGACCTAAGGTCAACTTTTGACCTTTCGACCTTTCGAGGTCAACAAACATATGTTTCGATGCGGATCGACGAGAGAATCACGATGGTGATATTAGTTTGTTCCTAGCTGGGATACCTTGAAAGTTACTCGAGAAAAACTTCATGTAGTGCCGCAATTTTGACTTCCTTTTTGCTCCTGTGACGTCATCTTTGACCTGACCTGAAAATGACCGTAGTAAAAATTATAGACCTTATCCGTGTGTACCCTGCACCGTTTACCGCTTGTCGCTATCTTGCTTTATTCTCGAGATCTCGCTGTCGCCCCCGCTCGTAATAATGGACAGGTCATAAAAATGACCTGACCTGAGGTCAACGCAGGGCGATATCCGCTTTTTTTATTTTCGCATATGAATGACAATTGATAAGGCTTTAATCGTCATCAGACAAAATTGCAACTTTCAGTGGGGAAAATATCAAGGTCACTCTTCGAAAAATAGGTCAAAAGGTCACGTGATCAAAATTTTCAAAAATTGAAAATCCGAGATAGCCAAAATGTTTGTTGGTTGATTGTGAGTTGAACCATATAAAGTTTTTATCGTAGAAAACCAATAGTTTTTGAGTTATAGGCCGCCAAACATAGGGCTGCAGCGCGACATCCAGGAATTGCCCGAGGCTATATCTCGGAAACCGTTGTTCGAAGAAAAAAAATCCTTGCCACAGCTGGCTTCCCCGCCCATCACAACCCATTAGACCAATTTTAAGCAAAAAATAAAATATGAGGGTGCAGGGCACTTGTCGATTTGTCGTGGAACGCCCTTGTATTAACCCCGCTCCTCTCACTGACAGGGCGGCCGAGTACATGATGAAAACGGGTCCGGTGGTGCTGCTGCGCGTGGCCAAACAGGCGGCTGTCTACCACCGGCTGACGGCGCTACTCTCTCAGCCGTCACCCACCATGTCCAGAGGTGAGAGATGACGTGTCCAGAGGTGAGACAGGCGTGTCCAGAGGTGAGACTACTCTCACAGCCGTCACCCACCATGTCCAGAGGTGAGACAGGCGTGTCCAGAGGTGAGAGACGATGTGTCCAGAGGTGAGAGACATGTCCAGGGGTGTGACCACTCTCTTAGCCCTCACCCACCATGTCCAGAGGTGAGAATATAGGCGTGTCCAGAGGTGAGAGACATGTCCAGGGGTGTGACTACTCTCACAGCCGTCACCCACCATGTCCAGAGGTGAGATAGACGTGTCTAGAGGTGAGAGAGGCGTGTGCAGAGGTGAGAGACATGTCCAGGGGTGTGACTACTCTCACAGCCGTCACCCACCATGTCCAGAGGTGAGATAGGCGTGTCCAGAGGTGAGAGACGTGTCCAGGGGTGTGACTACTCTCACAGCTATCAACTACAATGCTCACAGACGCGTTATGAGGTAAGAGACGCTACCTGGGTTCCCTAGCTGTTCATAGCTCCTTTTATACCGTAATATGCCGTACACGATTTACAAAGTGAGGTACTTTATGGTCAGCCCGGCCCTTCCCATTCCCCACTGAGTGACGCCTGTCTCGTCGTGTGCCGCAGGGAGCCGACGTGCCAGTGAACGTGGTGGGATGCCGCCCACGGGCCGCATCCAGAGCGCAAAGTCCGTGCCGGCGCTTAGCTGTGAGTACTGGCTGGCGAACGGGCGGGGATGTCGATGATACCCATTGAAAGGCGAAACACAAAGGAGGCTATTCGGGAAAAGCATTTAGCTGCTCAGCTACAGTCGCATTCTGTGCTATTATATGCATTGATATTCTATTGGTCACACTGTGGTGCAACAACTGAAAGATGCTGCATTTTATGCTTTGTTTATAGTCGCTATTGATCAGCTAACCGCCTCTGCTCTTCCCCAGCGGACGGCGGGGACCGCGGCGGCCCGATGGCCGGCGTCAGTCGCGGCCACCAGGAGACCTACAACCCCGGCTTCAGCCTGTCGGCGTCCAACGCCAGCCTGGCGGCACTGCCGGGCCCCGGCGCGCCGACCGCCGCGCACGCCCGCTCGCGCTCTGTGCAGAACCTGCACAAACCGGGCGGTCCGGCCGGCGGCGGGCCCGGCCCGGCCCCGGGGCCCGCGCCGCCGCCCCGGCCCATCTCCGTGCACGCCCACTATCAGCAGGGACAGCCCGGGCAGATGCCGGGACAGATGCTGGGACAGGTGAGGGATGAAACGGACGCCGTGACTGCAAGATTAAGTCATGGTGTAAATTGACCACAATGGTGTAAAATAATTGGTTATTGTTCGTATTCTACCGAAGGTATAAAAGTGAAGACGAATATTGACAATTTCTAATTGAAAACAAGGAAGGCATGAAATTGAACACATGTATGCCATTGGTTGACCCTTTTAAAGTATTTGCTTCATTTTATTGTGTTCATTTATTGTGACGTCATGCTACCTGATGACGTTCTCGCATCTGTCTAACTATAATTTTGGTGACCCATTTGGTTTAAAGCTAGTTTCATAATTCATCTGTCGATCACGTTTGGCTGATCTTACACCTCGGCTCACGTCCAGCTCCCCGCGGTGTCCTCAGATGCCGGGTGGGCCGCGTTCGGAGATGCCCCGCTCCGTCTCCGAGCATGAGCACCTGCGGTACCGGCACTCCAGCGCCACGTACAGCAACACGGGCCCGGGCGCGTTCGAGCCGCCGCGGCCAGCCGGACCGGACCGGCCGTACAGCGAGCAGCTCTCGCCGGGTCTGGGGCCCGAGCCGGGCGGCCGCGGCGGCCCCGGGCCCGCGGACAGGCCCCCGGCGCACGGCGGCGCGCCGGGCAACGGACTGATGTACGGCGAGCGGCCGCCTCACGGCTCCGCCGAGGGTATGACAGGGTATGGGTATGAGCGGCCCGTCTCAGCGCACGGACCTCCCGATGGAGGTATGGCGCCGTATGGGGACCGCCACGAGCGGCCGCTACCCCCACACGGCGCGTCGAACGGAATTTCACAGCACGGCGACCGGCCGCTGCCGCCGCCCCACTCCAGTGCCAACAGCGGTGTGTTGTCCTATGGGGACCGCCCGCCGCCGCCTCACAGCAGTGCCAACAACAGCGTGTTATCACAGTACGGCGACAGACCGCTGCCCCCGCACTCCAGCGGCGGCGCGCTGCCCTACGGCGATCGGCCGCCGCCGCCCCACTCCAGTGCCGGCGGGATGCCCGGGTACGGGGAGCGGCCCCTGCCGCCCCACAGTGCGGCCCCCGCGTCACCGGCGGCACCGCCGGACCGGCCCCCACTGCCGCCACACAGCGCCGCCGGCGGCGCGCCGCTGTCGTCTCCGTACGGCGAGCGGCGCCCGTCGGGCCCGGAGCCGATGGCGCAGCGCCGCCGCAGTCGCACCGAGAGCTTCTCGGACCTGCCGCCTCCGCCGCCGCCCGCCTCGGCCGCTCCCGCGGTGCGGTTCGAGGAGCCGCCGCCGGCGCGGCCGCCGCCGCCCCAGGAGCTGTACGGCGAGCCGCTGCCGCCGCCGCCGCCGCCGGCGCAGACCCACCCGCTGTACGGCCAGCCGCCGCAGCGACCGCCGCCGCCGGCGCAGCAGGCTGGGTATGACGCCGGAAACCCGTGGACGCGCGAGGAGCGAGAAAAGGTGGGTGCAGGGAACCGAAGGCTGGGGAAAACCAGCCGGTCTGTGGAAGGGCCTGGCCATGCATGCTTTGACTGTCAATGGTAGGCCCCTTTTCAAGATCCCGCTTTTGCATAAAGTTTGCTGCAGAATACAGCTCTGAATGAAGGGACTTGTCCGTTGCGGAGTAAATATTTCAGACTATCTTACCAAGTTGTCTGATCATGAATCTGATGATGTACTGGCTCACTATTATCAATCTCGCGCCCAGTCACGTTCTTCGCGCTGTTAGCCGTCTCTTTCTAACCGCCCGCCCGTCCCGTTCCACAGCAGGAGGAGAACCGCAAGAAGGAGGTGGCCCGCAAGTACCGCGACCAGCTGATTGAGTACCTGGAGGGACTGCCGAACCGCTCCCGCCGCGAGCAGGAACAGCTGCAGGCGCTGGTGCTTGAGAAGCGCTTCCAGGAGCGCTGTGACCTCGGCGGCGATGACGATGACGAGGATGAAGATGATGATGATGATAACCAGGTATGTTTGACAGCGATGATGAATGATCGTATTGGTGAATTTTTATTGAAATGGTTAGCATGATGACCCGGTACGTTTGGCATCGAATAGTAGAGTATGACGCCATGACTGTATTTTGATAAGAATGGTTAAATGAGTCAGGGTGACGGTTAGATGGGCCAGGGGTTGTTAAATGTTTTTACGTCGATTGTCCAGTGTGTTAGAAACACCTGGAAGTGAGCTCGACTAACATGAACTGACCCTCTCCCAGGAGATGAACAACTCGCGCGCCGACTCAGACGTGCCTCCGCCGCCGCCGTCCGAGCAGCCGCCGGCTCTGCCGAGCTCTGAGCAGCCGGAGCGGCCGCCGGCGCCGGGGGCCGGCAGTCGAACGGACGAGGTGCGCCGGCGCCAGGCGGAGCTGGAGGCCGCCCAGCAGGCGGAGCAGGGCATCCTGCGCGAGGCGCAGCGGCGCCGCCAGATAGAGGAGGACCGCCAGCGCCGCCAGATGGACGAGGACAGGCAGCGGGTGGCGGCAGCCACGGCGGCGGTGGCGCGCGCGCGCGCTCAGCCGGCCGCGCCGCCGCCGCCCGGCCGCACCGTGTCGTTCGGCGCGGTGACCACGGCCGGTGAGCTGCGGCCGCCGGCCGTGCCGCCCAAACCCGAGGTGGCCGTGGCGTCTGTGGTGAGCACGCGGCGCGTGCAGCTGAACGAGCCGGCCGGCACGCCGCCGCCGCCGCTGCAGCCGGCCGGCGGCGGTCGACACCACGACCCGGACCGGTTCATTGACGAGGCGCGACAGATGATGGCCGCTACCAGCATCTCGCCGCCCGAGGGACCCACCTCCTCCAGTGTGGACGCCAGCGCCACGCCAGGCGTCATCGGCGCCCAGGAGGTGTACAGGTGAGACTGGACGGCCGGCCCTTATGGCCCCAGCCATAAGGCGGGACCGGAACTGTGATGCAGGACGGGCATCGTGAGACGGAACTAGGACCGGGTATGGTATCTCTGAACTATAGGTCCAGGTGCGAGGAAAGGACTGGTGTGCGAAGGAACTACTTAGGAGAGATTGAATGGTGAGAATAGGAAATGGAGGGAGGTTGGTATCTCATCTTCATCTTCATGTTATCGGGGCAAGAGGCACGATGTCCTGTAGGGCCCGTTCTCGCCCATTTCCTTAACTTCAATCTGTTCTCAGTCGGTAGCAGGAATGGAGTACCAGATCGACTCCCAGTACGCATCCAGCCTGTTCTTAAAGATGTTAACTGATGGTGAGTGTACAACATCTGCTGGAAGTCCGTTCCAATCATTTATACACCGTACAGAAAAAGAATTCATTCTAGCACGGCAGGTTGCGCGGGGCTTGCGAAGCTTCAGCGGGTGACCTCGGGTTCGACTTTCAGGGTTCGTTGCCAGAAGCTCTGAAGGATCGGTGTCAACATGGCCGTGCAGCATCTTGTATACGTGAATCATATCCATACGTCTTCGCCGATAGTACAGCGACGGGAGCTTCAGTCTCTTCAGTCTTTCAGGATATGGGAGGTGGCGGATGCTCACCACTAACCGGGTGGCTCTTCTTTGGACCCTCTCAACTGCCTTCTGATCCGCTCTATTGAAGGGACCCCAAACAAGACTGCTGAACTCCAGGTGTGGCCGCACGAGAGATTTGAACAGAAGAGGCAGGGTGAATTCATCTAAAAAGGCGAAGGACCGGCGGATGACCGCAAGAACTTTAGACGCTTTAAAGACCGCCGTTGACGCTTGCTGTCGAAACTTCAGGAGTGAATCAACTTGCACTCCCAGGTCTCTCTCGACTGACGTGTTTGTCAGTCTGGCCGACCCCATTTGAAATGAGTGGTGATCCTTGGCTGCACCGACATGAAGTACCTTGCACTTGTTTTCGTTAAATGGCAGCTGCCAAATTCTAGACCATTCGACGAGGGCGTCCAGGTCTGCCTGCAGAGTTCGTATATCATGTTCAGAAGAAATGCCTGAGAACAACTTTGTGTCGTCGGCAAACATTCGCACATTTGAAGTGACAGCATCTGGCAAGTCATTGACATAAAGAAGGAAGAGCAAGGGTCCCAACACTGAGCCTTGGGGCACCCCACTCCGCACAGGGACCAAGTCAGACAGGTTTCCATATAGGGACACTTGCTGCATTCTGTCTTCCAGGAACGATTCAACCCAAGACAACACTTGATCACCAAAACCGTAACAGCGCAGCTTGCCTATCAGTCTCTTGTGTGGGACGGAGTCAAACGCCTTGCGGAAGTCGAGATAAATCACTTCGACCTCCGTCTTTTCCTCCAGCAGACGGCTCCATGAGTCGATAGAGTCCAGAAGCTGTGTGTCGCAAGACCGCCTGGGGCGGAAGCCATGCTGGTCCTTGCACAGGAGGTCATTTGACAGCAAATGATCCATTAGACAATCACGGATGAGCGACTCAAGAATCTTGCAGGGCACAGATGTGAGGCTGACAGGTCTATAGTTCCGTGGGTCTTCCTTTTCACCTTTCTTAAAGATGGGTATGACTTTACCGTGCTTCCAGTCTGAAGGAATAGACCCCGTTTCAAGCGACTTTCTGAATAGTAGGGTCAAGGGAAGAGAGAGAGGGCCACTTAACTCCCTTAAAAGGCGGGGGTGAACGCCATCAGCTCCTGGGGCACTATTGGGGTTGAGTGCTTTAAGCTTTCTCTCCACTGTGAAGAGGCTGACTGGTATATCGACCAGCAACGGTCCCGTATAACGGTTTTCTAGCTGCGGTACAACATCCGTTTTTTCAATAGTGAATGCGCCTGAAAAAACGTCATTTAAGAGCGAGGCCTTCTCTTTTTCCTGGCTCACAAGTTGGCCCTGGTCGTTTCGTAGATCACCAATATTTGGTTTAACTTTTCGGCGGCTGTTCACATATTTCCAAAACGCCTTCGGGTTTACTTTAATGCTCGCTGATATCTTACATTCAAAGTCTTTCCTTAACTGGCGAGTCAATGTTCTAAGCTTATTTCTACAAATCTTGTATCTGCTATAGTCGACCGGATCTTGCGTCCTCATGTAAACTGACCACAGTAACTTCTTCTTTTTCTTGAGGTTTAGAGAACGGCTATTCATATAAACGTTCTTTTTTGAGTTCATGTTTTTTGCTTTGGGTATGCACTCACTCATATGCTGCTACTATGCTGCTACTATGCTGCTACTATGTGCTTGTGTTAGTCATGGTGAAGAGGACAGGGAAGTCAGTGTGAGCTGCTTTACTGAAGAGGAGACTTGCATGGAGACATGAGACTTGCAGCTGCAGCAGGTTTCAATTTTATTACGGAGCGAGCGAAGCGAGCGGAGTCTTACGTAGAATAACGGAAATTTCTGAGTATGAGCGGCCGGCCGGCCGGCCGGCCGGCCGTGGTCACGATTCTGCGACGCTTATATCTCAGCAACCACTTGACCGATTTACATGCGGTAATTTTTGTAGGGTAGCTTCATTCCTTCTACCAAGTAGTGGACGATTCCCGATGCATGTGGGTGACCCCTTATGCACGTGCCACGTGCAAAACGAAGAGGTGTCACTTTTGTAATTGTTGCAATATCTCGGTAACTACTTGGCCGATTGCGCTGAAAGTTGGCATGCAGGTAGGCACCCACTAGGCAATGCATATCCATGTGCCGGAGTTGGGGTGCTGCTGCACGTGCGCACGTGCAGGGGTCGATTCCAGATCTCGAGAACGGCTGGACCGATGGCGCTCAAATTTGGTACATGGCTAGGGACCAGTTAGTAGGGTGCCGTGCAAAAGTCAGTTGGGACCCATTTTGCACGTGCGCACGTGCAGGGTGCCGCATCCAGATCTCGAGAACGGCTGGGCCGATTGTGCTCAAATTTGGCACATCGCTAGAGACCGGTTAGTAGGGTGCCGTGCACAAGTCAGCTGGAGGTACCCCCTCGAAATTTCGCACGTGCAAGGCTCACCCTCTCGCTCGCTCCGTTAGTCGCCCCCAAAAGGCGTTATGCTGGTTTATTATAATTGCCGGCCTTGTCTGTAAGTAAGCCTTGTCTTATCATTTCCTGAGCATTGACTGATCTGAGCGCCCGCTCCGCCATCATCGTGCCTGTGTAAGACTGCCGAGTTCATCGTCGATGTCATGTCATACTCCTTGCGCCGTGCCTCGTGAGCCCTGCCCCACCTAGCCGGCTCTGACCCCTCCCCCCGCGCCACAGAGACCCGCGCACTCGGCGGCTGGCACTGATGCAGGACCGCCAGCCGGAGCACTCTCCCGTGCCGGAGAAACTCTCCTTCAAGGAGAAGATGAAGATGTTTGCTGCCGAGACCGGCTAACGCTGCGCAGCTGCCCCCGAGACCAGGCGGCGCCGAGAGAGGACGCGGAGGAAGAGAGAGTGAGCTTCTCACCACTAACCCCACACAACACACCACTAACCGGCCGGCCGGCCGACCAGGGCGGCAGCTTGTGATCGAGACTGGCGAGTGCCGCCGTCGCTTCATCCGTCCGTCTGTTAGAGAGAATAGCGTCTATTTTACACAGTGCATATCATCATATACCGCCCGCCGGCGGCGGCTGCGGTGGGTTGTGATGCAAGGGGTGTCCGGCCGACTAGTTTGTAGCGAGCTGAGGCGCCGGGCTGCTGGACCTCCGCGGGCCCTCGGGGACCCGCATGGGCCCTGCCGCCGAGAACGTCAGTCTGTGTCGATGTCCGTGACATTTGTGGCCTTTCATATTCAGATGGATGATTTGACGAAGATGGGAAGTCGCGAGGTTTCGATGAGATTCATGCATTGGCAGATCATGGTACTTTTAAACCCTATGGACGCTAGGCGGCTGTATGAAGTTCTAATGCTCCGCAGAGGATCAGAATACGCGGCCCGTCCTTTCGCTGTGTAATCCGCCGAGTCGTTGACGGCGCCACGCTGGCCGCTCTAGTTTTGTATGCTCTTTATGGTGGATCATATCGTGTATAGCTGGGGCCGCGTGGGGTCCAGAGGACTGCGAACATGGAACGTAAGCAGCTGTGCGGAGCCGCCCGCGGTCAGCTGTGATGTAACCCGGGCTGAACCGGACGCAGCTGTGTTTTACAGGCGACTACGGGGGAGAAATGACCGCTAAATTTGTAGATATGTGGTAGCTTGGTGACGAAACATTTTTATCGAGAGTAGTTTGATGTTTAGAGAACACATTTTATCGAAAGTACTTGGCTGTACGCCCGTCGGTGCGTTCTGTGACGCTTCCTGTGCCCAGAGGTGCCTATCGTCGGGCGGTTTCCGAGGCGTGCCTATTGTTGGCAGTGTCGTATGTCCCAGAGGGGTGCCTACCGTTGGCAATGTCGTGTGCTGAGAGGGGTGCCTAATGCCTATCGTTGGCAGTGTCCTGTGCTGATGGTACCGTGGCTGTAAGTAGGCAGCTGCTGTGGGGCAGATAAGAGACCCAGGGGATGTACAGAGATTCGTGACGCCTGACGGGCCCAGGACAAAATATATCTCATGAATGCCCATCGATAGTGTTTGGACTGGGGTTGTGGGGGAAAGTTTTGAAACGTAGTTATTAAGTACTGAGCTCGACTGCCTATGTTGACGGTTTCTCATCACAGCACCACAGATAAGCCTCTGACGTCTGGTGCATTTTGAACAGTAATCGGGTGCGGAACAAACCTAACATCTCGCAAGAAGCAAGCTATGCCGCGGCACCCGGTTCCGATTGTCCAGTCTACATTGCCTACATTTGGCTAGTCTGAAACGAAGTCATTTAATAACAGCAAATGCTTGAGTCATCACAGCCCGAGCCATACCCGAGTATCGATCTCGATGAGTATCAGTGCTGACTGCGAAAACCAGTCACTTCTAGAAGACAGAGCGGCAGTTTCGGTGTTTATTGTTTCGTTCAGCCGGGCCGACCCTCGGCACAGCCCACACTGAACTCATGTTCTTTGTTCCGCTACAGTTCGGGTACAGAAAGACAGCCAAACCCCTCCCACAACAGCAGTTCCTGGTTCAAACGTCCACATTGCTTAGTAGACGGGGAGAGGGGTCACGGAAAGACAAGTGCTCGGCGACTAGGCGGTATCATATTCTACAAATGCAGTCAAACATGCATGACATATTATCTCTGGTAATAGCGACTACACACAGATGAAATGGTACGACTGTGTAGCCAGTCTCCGTGAAGTGCTTATTTCTATTGTCAGAAACGCCCCCTATCTTAGCCCAAGCGCTGTGGGTTGGAAGCATGCAAGCGAATCAGCGCAATATTATGCGCCCTAAACCATAACACAACTATTGGAGTCGGAACGCAACCGGTAGTAAGAACAGTTAAAAAAAGTCCTAAAAACCGTTCAAACGGCATGCATGTGTCCAGTTGCCCGAAATAGTGGGTAGAAGCTCTTAAAACGACTTACATGTAGAACTTATCTAGAGTAACCTAGCAAACTGACTACTGCTTACCAGCATTACCAACGCAGTTACCACCCAACGTCTGGATATCTACGACTTTCAGCAAACTTTACCAGCATACAAAACACGGCACACCACACGATATTCGCTAATGCTAAACACAAGCCAGTACCTAAGCTTATCGATGAAACAATTGCAAGTCGTAATTTTTAGGCGGAACGAATTTTATGTTCAGAAACACCAAGAAGACTTGTCGGATTCACGAAATGTAACTGTACCTGAATTATCTTTTAGCTTATCTGCCGTACAATAACCTGGAAGGTGCCAACTCAAGCTTAAACCATCTTACGTAACAGAAAGAAGGCCAAGAGACAACCCAAAACATGACAACCTGTATCAGATCGCGTCAGACTCTATCGTTAAAGTGGCATTAACACTAAACTCAAGCTAGCCTAGCACCGTATCAATCACATCCATTTCCATCAATACCACATCCACCTTCTTCAAGAGACCAGTATAGTTAGGTACACATTAAAAAATGACTTATAAGTCGCAGGACGACCCTAAGTTAGCGCAGTACGCTCTCACACAGTCCTCGTATTCACCTGAGCGCTAGTATTTCTGTCCGCGCTCGCGAAACTCGTGCCGATTACGGCCTCCAAAGTGCTTCCAGTGATTCTCCCGCACCTTGCGGTCGATCTTGACCGCGTGGCGGTGCACCGTTTTCTGTATTCTATCGTGAAACCGGGCGCTGGCCGCCATGTGCCGGGCCAGCCGCGCCGCGTGGTCTTCATAATCGTCATCGTCGTCATCATCATCGTCGTCGCGGTCATCATCGTCATCTGCGGCGCTCCACTCGTGGCGCTGCTGCTGCTCGTGACGCCATCCTCCGTCCGTGCGCGGCGCCTCCTCGCCGCGGCGGCCGGCGCGCTCCTGGCGCCATCTCTGGTCGACCGGCGGCACCGGCGCCTCCTCGCCGCGCCGCTGGCGGAGCTGCTGGCGCGCCTGAGCCCGCTCCAGCAGCCAGCTAGCGCCGTGGAACGCGCCGCGCATTTCAGCGCGCGACTTACCGCGCTCCATCTGCCAGTTGTCGGCGGCGTCCTCCCCGCGCGCGTGCTGCCGATGGCGCGAGCGGCGCGCGTAGTAGGCCGCCACGGACGGGTCGGAGGCGTTGGGCGGCGGACCGGCGGGTCGCTCCGGCTCACCGGCCGCCTCCTGATTCGGTTCCGGCCGCTGCTCCGCCTCGCGGGCGGCCACCTTGCCCTCCCAGTTGCGGCGGATCTCTTGCCAGCGCGCGTCCAGCTTGGCCACCACCTTATCCACCTTCCTGCCCAGTTTTCCTGCCACTTTCTCCATCCTCCCGCCACCCACGTCGTCATCCTGCATCATGTCCTCTCCAAACTGCTGCACCTTGTGCATCGCCTTCAGCAGGGTCTTCTCCACCTTGGCCAGCGTCTTACCGGCCATCTGGACGTACTTGCTGGCGGGCTCTGCACGACTGAAGTCGCTCGCCTCCTGCCACAGACTCCAGAGTCGGTGACGGGCCTCCTGGAGAGGTACGCTACCCGGAGCTGGGCGCCAGCTGAGTAGAGCGGCCAGCAGACCCTCGTCCGCAGACGAGTCGTCGTCCATAGAGTCAGAGGCCGAGCCGGCGGAGCCATAGTCAGAGTCGGCGGAGTCGGGGTCAGAGTCGGAGAAGGTGGTGAAGGACGCCTCGGAGTCGTCGTTGGAGTAGGCTGAGTCAGCAGAGTCGATAGAGTCGGCCTGGTAGGCGGCCGGCGCCAGAAACTCGGGCGAGTCGCCGGCAGAGTCAGAGTCGGAGTCGATAGCGCGCTCTGACTCGGTGATGGTTGGCTGTCCTGCAGAAGGTGCCGGATCATCCTCCTGAAAACAGCACAGTGGCATGGTGTCAACAGGCGCTCGCAGAACTGAAAGTAAGTATTATTAAGTACCTTGGCCAACATGATCGCAACGCAAAGTTTTTCCCTGGCTCCAGTGCGCCACAATAGGTACGGAATCTGAGAGTTTAGCTGACCTCATCTGTAGAACCAAAGCTAGCTTGTGGTACCGTACCCGGTTTTGGTGCCCTGCCTTCTTTGTGGTTCCGGCCGCAGGTAACTCGTCTGGTATATACCGGGTGGCCCATAAAAAACGTTCCGAACTTTGGAGTCCTATATCTCAAATTCGAGTGCGAATAACGAGCCAAAATTTTCATCAAGTCTGCGTCACTTCTTTGCGCATTGGTATACCAAATTATAACACTGTACCATCATTTTCAAGCCAGCAATCTTATGTTGAATTAAGTAAGACATTTTTGCTTTTTTTGCCGTTGTTGAACGGTAGTACCTACCTAATGATTGGCTTAGACGTACCATGTTAGAAAAAAGAAATAGAAAAATAGAACACGTGAATGATACCAGCACGTGTGTTGTTATTTTTAATATTTTTGTCCCACTTATGTGCCAAATATCCAAATACTAAGCAAAAATTGTGTTAATGGATGCCATTCGTTTCAACACAAGTCCTGTTTCGAGGAGAAGGAGTGGCACGGTGCATGGGATAAGGAAAAAAGCTAGAGGGAAAGTGTCACCCTGAGGCCTGAACCATCAATGAGACTAGTGCCAGTAGCAGTCATGGCTGCAGGCCGTGGTGCCGTGATGGAAGTGGCCCGTTCACTGACATTTTTAGTAAACATCTGAGCAAAAAAGTGATTTTTACATGGCATGCTAGAAACACGAGCCGTTTAAAAAGTAACTAACCGAATAACATAAATATCACACCATTTACTGAAAATATATGCCGCATTGATTATTGGAAGTTTCAATGTTGTATCTTTATCACTTTCTGAGAAATATTGATTTAAAATTGGGAACGTTTTTTTCTGGGCCACCCGGTATAACATATCTGGCCTGGTGCACCGTACACTGTGAGCTGTACCAGCTGCTCTGTGATACCGAACGGCGGCTGAGGTACCGTACCTGATCTGCGACTTATGCACAGGGTTTGATAGTACGCTATTTACCTGATCTGTGATACCGGCCGGCGGCTGCAGGTAGCGCGTCCGTCGCAGCTCCCTGGCCAGCTCGCCATTCTCGGTGACCAACTGGTTGATCTTGTCCCGGTGCCGCCGCAGCACATAGCCGTCCTGCCGTCAAAGGAAGAAACAACAGTGGAAGTGTTAAAGTCATAGCAGAGACAATGACCAACTGGTTGATCTTGTCCCGGTGCCGCCGCAGCACATAGCCGTCCTGCCGTCACGGGAAGAAACAACAGTGGTGTTAAAGTCATAGAATAGCAGAGACAATGACCAGCTGGTTGATCTTGTCCCGGTGCCGCCGCAGCACATACCCGTCCTGCCGTCACGGGAGGAAACAACAGTGGTGTTAAAGTCATAGTATAGCAGAGACAATGACCAGCTGGTTGATCTTGTCCCGGTGCCGCCGCAGCACATAGCCGTCCTGCCGCCACGGGAGGAAACAACAGTGGTGTTAAAGCCATAGAATAGCAGAGACAATGACCAGCTGGTTGATCTTGTCCCGGTGCCGCCGCAGCACATAGCCGTCCTGCCGTCACAGTAAAAACCGCAGTAGTGTTAAAGTCATACAATAGCAGAGACAATGACCAGCTGGTTGATTTTGTCCCGGTGCCGCCGCAGCACATAGCCGTCCTGCCGTCACATAAAGAAACCACAGTGGTGTTAAAGTCATAGAATAGCAGAGACAATGACCAGCTGGTTGATCTTGTCCCGGTGCCGCCGCAGCACATAGCCGTCCTGCCGTCACAGGAAGAAACCACAGTGGTGTTAAAGCCATAGTATAGCAGAGACAATGACCAGCTGGTTGATCTTGTCCCGGTGCCGCCGCAGCACATAGCCGTCCTGCCGTCACGGGAAGAAACAACGGCGGTTTGAGCCGGGACGCAGCATGATATATCACACGTATAATAATTGAAACGTATATCAGACACAATAGTCTCTATGGCGTCAAATTACAACGCACAGAGCCCCGCGCCACTGAAGGCTCACCTGTGAGGAGGTTCCGTAGCGCATTTTGGCGATGTTGGCCTTCAGCTCGTCGTTCTCCATCCTCAGCTGGTTCACCTGGTCCCGGAGGCGGGCGTAGCCGGCTGGAAAATATGTCACAGGTCACGCTCATAGGCCACGCGCGAGGGTCACATTAACTACAGGTCACATAAGTGGTCACTCAGTTCACACTGGCCGGCCGGTCATCGGTCAAAATCACACACAGTCAGTCATAGGTCGCTGCCACATCGGGATAGTCCCACCCTCTGGCTGCAGTGAGAGCTACCTTCTGCTGCACCGCAACTCTACTGTGGTGCCAATGCTCAGTGAGACTGGTTAATGGAACGCCCTTTGCGCCGTTCTGTTCGGTGGGACTGGTGGATAACTGGTGGGTACACTGGTGGTTGGTGCTAGTGGTGGGTGGGACACAACCCTACCTTCCGAGCAGTACGAGCCGCCCTCTGCGCCGCTCTGTGGTGGGGTTGGTGGGACTAACGGGTTGGATTGGTGGGTGGGACTGGTGGGTGGGACTGGTGGTTGGTACTGGTGGTGGGTGGGACACAACCCTACCTTCAGAGCAGTGCGAGCCGCCCTCTGCGCCGCTCTGTTCCTCCTCGCCGTGCAGTTGTTGTAGCAGCGCCTCGTTTTCAGTCAACAGCTCCTTGATCCACTGCGGAACGAACGACATGAGGGAATTATTATTGGCCACTCCACTTTATACACTTTCACTTTACAATCAAAACCATGAATGCTCACGGTATCCAGCTCGTCCAAGTGAGGTAGGCATATCACATTGATGAGCTACGAATATTCATATTCACTACAAATGAACAAAAAACACAACTATAAAATCAGCTTGACTGACTTGTTTTGTACTGCATTCTCGAGAGAAAAAAGGCACAGTAATGCTGTAATGATTTCATTCATTCGCCCAACCGACCACTCTCCCCGGTTATTAAAAGACCACCAGTCCTACCTTGTTGTCCAGATCCTGGTCGTCCTCTGTGGTCATGCAGGTCATCAGGTCGTCCCGCAGCACGTCCAGCTTCTCGTCCAGCGTGTGGACGATCTCCTCCGTCATCTCGTGGTGGTGGAGCCACCCTGCCGCCGTGGGGAGGTCTCGTGTTACGCGAGGAAGGGCAGACAGAGGGTTGGCTTGAGGGTAGGGAAGGGAGCGGCAAGTAACGTAATACGTCGACAAACCACTGCAGTACCTAATTACTGACAAACATTATTGTGCAATGAAGAACTGATTCAGATGAGCTTTGTGAGCAATGTATCAATACACAATAACCCGACCTGCATGCACCCGACTACGACCTGCCACTCCCCAGTCTTGACCAACTTCCGGGCGGCTGGTCCCACTGACCGAGAAAGTGTCCCACTCCGAGTCCGAGCACGCAGGTGACGCACAGCACCAACACCACCGTCAGCAGGTGGTTCACCGTGTTGTTCCGCTGGTGCACGTACTGGCGCAGCCGGCCGGCGTCCGCCTCGTCCAGCACCATCTGTCGGCCGAAATAGCAACTATCAGTGCTGTACCGCAGCGTTCGTATTGTACAGCACCATCTGTCGGCCGAAATTGGAACTATCAGACGACGACGCCTGACTACTACAGGGCAATGCAAGGCACTGAGCAAAGTTATTGTCGTAGTTTCATCGCTGAATTAGTAACGAGGTGATTCAGTCACTTACGTTCAGAACCTTTGATTCGAAGCTTTACATTTTCACCGTTAAGGCGTTAGCCATAGACACGGAACGGAAAACCAACACAAATCAGACCACCGGCCCTCCCTCACTGTCTTTCATACTTGAGAGGAGATACAGAGCCCCCTACCTGCACATGACCTGAGCTGTCAGGGATAAATTTATGCTTCTTCTCCTATCTTTAGCACCGACCTGAGCTGTCCAAGGACACCGACCACTTTCTTCCCTTCTCCTATCTCTACCCTGATCAGTGACCAATAACACGTCACTATCGCCTCTCGCCTCCCTCCCTGTTCACCTGATCAGTGAGCGTCGACAGGTCGGTGTCGTCCGCCCAGCGGTCTCGGTCGCTGTCGGCCGGCACCGGCTGGACTGTCTGTCGGTGCGGCAGCGGCCCAGTCTCTGGTCCCTCCTTCTGGTCCTCACACTGACCCTCCCCCTGGTCTCTGGTCTGGTCTTTGGTCTGGTCTCGGTCCACGCCCCGGTCCTCGACGCTGTTCTGGGCGGCTCCCCGGCCGCGGCGCTGTCTCAGCACCGTCTCGGCAGGCAGGGCGCCCATCACCCGGACGGTCTCACTGCTGGAATCTTCTGAGACTGGGGGCAGAGGGCGGCGTATCAGAAATGTGTTATAAATGTGACAGGGAGATGGCAGCGAAGTATCGAGCAGGTTTCGAGCGAGGTGTCAGAAGCGTCGGAATCAATGACAGGTCAGAACAGTATCAATGAGGCATAAGGGAGACGTCAGGAAGGGTCGATGCCAGGGCTGCGGAGTCGGAGTCGGAGTCGGAGTCGGAGTCGGTCGGAGTCGACAGTTGTGACCGGAGTCGGAGTCGGAGTCGGAGTCGATATTGGAAACCCCAGCCGGAGTCGGAGTCGGAGTCACCGAAAATCTGTCGACTCCGCAGCCCTGCCAGGTGTGCGGAGTCGGAGTCGGTAGTTGGAGTCGATCGGAGTCGACATTTCTGCCCGGAGTCGGAGTCGGAGTCGGAGTTGTTGGTTTTTGAAAGCCAGAGTCGGAGTCGGAGTCGGAGTCGCCGTAAATCCATCGACTCCGCAGCCCTGGTCGATGCACCAGGTAGGCATTGCCAAGGCATACGGTATGTGTCAGAGAAGGAGCGAGTTTTTAGGTTAAGCCGTAATTTAACAATGATAGTTGAATAGTATAATATAACTTTCATCGCAATCCAGAGACATGTCAAAAGGAAGGAATACAGTTATCGTCGCGAGTGGGCTACTTTGTATGAAACACTTTCCTTTCCGTAAACACAACATGCATTCCCCCTAAAAAAAAAAAAACTAAGAGTCACTTACCATCCACGGTGAGGTCCATGGGATCGTCCTCAAAGTAGACATCGTCGGTGTGCTCGGCAGGGATCACCTCAATATCCGAGCCCTCCTCAACCCTGGCGGTCGATGGAGGAGCGGCGCCGGAGGTCTCCGCACCAGCAGAGACATCTGTGGGGTGAAAATGGAACTATAGGCTCTGGTCGGCGGTAGAGCGCGACAGGCTCGATAGTCGAGAAATACACACACAAACACCGAGCATTCGAGAAGGTAGCTTTCTAGCGTGGTTCTACATAGTTCTACATACTCAGCTGAGAATTATTAAATGAAAAATCGCATTCAATCTTAGTTCGCCACGCCGGCCCAAGCCTCATTTTTCACCTCGTCATGCGACCAGTGACACCTGCCCGTGTCGACGAAATTTCTCAAAGCTCACACGAGCCCGGTGACTGACACAAAGAGACAGACCACCGGTTCTCACGCCAGTCAGGTCAAAATCGGGAGCCGTGTAAGCCAACTACCTGCCGGCACGCCAAAGGCTTCCGCGAACGTCTCTTTGCAGTGTCAGCAAGCACGGAAAAAGCCCGGGCGCTCAAAAGTTAGGGAAAGGCAGCGGCAGCAGCTCAGTGCCAGTTAGAACATTTAGGCAGTCTGGCAGTCAGGTCACGTCAGGTGCCTTAGCGTGCTGGATGTGTAAATCAATAAATAAATCGCTGCTGAACCATGAATCGACCGGGTCAAAATTCAATCACGACTGACTGCTCATGACTGACGGGTCACGAGTGATGACTCACGACTGATGAGCGACGACTCACGAGTCTGACTCTGACTCACCGGTGCGCTCCACAACCGTCTTAGCCGACTCTCCGCTGGAGTCCATGGGCGAGCCGGGTGGCTCAGAGTCCGCTCCCGCCGGGGCCGGGGCGGGGGCGGGGGCGGGGGCGGACGGCTCGCCCCCGGCCGTCGCCAGGCTATCCTCCCCCTCTGTGGGTCAGACAAAGAACACAAACGGGTCAGACGGCTGGGATGGTAGTGTGGGGTTGAATGGGGTGCATGGAAGGAAAGGCAGATGCCAACAGGCAACAACGCTGGGTGTCTGACATTTAACTTAATTATAATCGCTGCATGCCTCTCACTATATTCGAAATCGAGCACCCTAGCCCAAGCCTACAAAGTGAATAATGCGAAATTCTTTTCGCGCAAATATCCGATTACGTTCGCCGTGCGCTGTTCCATTTAGTTCTAAAACATCTATCACAGCATATGACAATGCATTATCCGAATATTCTGGCCCAAACAACAAAAAGGCTCACTGTGTAAGGGTGGAAATAGGAAAAAAATCATGCCACAATTATCTGCCAGAGTGACGATGCGATACTGTGATAACTATCCGTCGCTAGATGGCGTTCCGATTCGTTTCACCACACTGGTAACGCCCCTCGCCTCCGGCTGACACCACACGCACCGGTTCAGCCACCAACAGCACCAATGGACGGGTGGGCAGCGGACCAGCCGACCTTGATCGGTAGCTGGAGCAGGCCGAGCGGGCAGCCGGGGTAGGCTGAAGCCTGAGAGCCAGTATACCTACGCTAGCCAGGAACCAGGGCAGTCAGTACCTACTGACTGGCAGGGGCAGAGGCAGCAGTAGCGGCGCACCGGGGAGGGGTATGGATTCGTGTCCGGGAGAGGGAGAGGGGGCGTGTCTGGTTACTTGAACCCGAGCCGATCCTAAGCCAGAGTCGTGTGTCCAAACGATGTCAACAAACACTGCGCTCTGCATCGCGCTGCAACATCCCAAAGATGACCAGTTTCTCGGCAGTTTTCAACAACATCCGTCCGCGCCGTTACATGCACCCTGCGACCTCCTGGGCTCCGCCCCTCCACTGACCCTTCCCCTCCTCCCACCGCCCCCTCCCCGCCAGTGGCCGCCTGCAGGCTCGTCGTGGCTCGCCCCGAGTCGCAGCCGCTGCCCGCTCGATATCGAGCTACTGCGGACAGTCGGACCGAGCAGCTGCAGTGAGGTCGGCCGGCCGCACCCAGTACCCGCCCACCGCCCTAGGGGGTTAGTGGCAGACGAGACGGCTGCCGCCCGTCCGTTCAGAGTTCACAGGCGTTCAGGGCCCAATGGCCAACGTCTCATTCCAGTGTCCTCAAGGTTCACCGCCTACCGATCAAGTTCACTGTCTACCGTCAAACATCCAACGTCTACCACCCAACGTTCGTCGTTCTTTGTCCAATATCTACCGGGTTATTCAGAATAAAGGCACACATTTGTTTTCTTCATAGAAGTGCAACAGCAAAAATACTGCATGCGCACGTGCTTATTTTTTACTTATCAATAAATGCTATTTTGTTTTGACTGGTCAGTGAAATGTGTTGAAGATGCTGCCATTCACACCAGACCAAAGAACACAACTCGTCAAATTCTACCTGGAAACAAAATCAGTCGTTCTCACCCAGCGCAAATGGAAGAAGTGTTTCCAGGCAAGAAAAGCACCCTCTCGGAAGGCCATCCTGAGCCTGACCGAGAAGTTCTTGGCAACTGGGAGCCTAGAAAACAACAAAAAGGGCAGATGCGGGGCTAAGCGTACTAAACGGACCCCAGCAACCGCCCAAAAGGCACGACAAATTTTGACTTCAGCCCCCAAAACGTCCCTAAAGCAGCTCAGCCAACAGCTGCGTTGTAGCTACAGCACCGCACAACGAATTGCGCGCACTGACTTGAAGTTGCGTCCGTACAAGATAAGTATCCATCAGAAACTTCGTGACTGTGATGAAAAAAGTCGCAAACGCTACTGTGCTTGGTTTAGCAGGAAATGCCACACTTCAAGTCGGTTCATCGAGAACATCTGGTTTTCAGATGAAGCGCACTTTCATTTGGACGGGCGTGTTAACAGCCAAAATTACCGCTACTGGGGTACTGAAGCACCAAGTGAGGTAGCAGAGAGGCCGTTGCACAGTAAAAAATGCACGGCTTGGTGCGCGATCAGTGCGCAGGGCATTTCCGGCCCCATTTGGGTGGAAGATAGCGATGGTAACGCCGCAACAGTCAACGCGGCGCGGTACCGCAAGATCCTGCAAAGATTTTGGAATGGTCTGCGCACTCGCTATCGCCACGCACCGGACCGGCTGAATGTACAGTGGTTCCAGCAAGATGGTGCGCCACCACACCGTGCAACAGAGACCAAGGCCTGGCTCCAGGACCATTTCCAGGACCGCCTGATTGCAAAGGGGGTCGGCATCGAGTGGCCCCTCACTCTCCGGATTTAATGCCACCGGATTTCTTTCTTTGGGGTCATCTGAAGTCGGAAGTTTACAAAAATGGACCCAAGACCATCGTCGAACTCAAGAAAGCCGTGGAACAAGCGGTGAGACGAATCCCTGTCGCAACATGCCGCGCCGTAATGGAAAGCGCTCGTAAAAGAGCTGAGCTGTGCCTTCGCGAAAACGGTGGTCACCTGGAACAAGTACTATAGATGGTCAGCTGTAGTTCTCTGACGTCAGCCGCTGATATCCAGCAAAATAGCATTGATTTGCGAATGTTTTGGTGCCTGTTTTACCAGTATGCGATAAAAAATACAGGCTTGAGACAAAAAACAAATGTGTTCCTTTATTCTGAATGACCCTGTACCGTCCACCGTCCATCGTCAACCATTCAGGGCCCACCATCCACCGTTCACTATCCATCCATCATCAACCATTCAGCGTTCATCATCCACCGTCTACCGCCCACTTTTACCCCCGCTCTCCACAGCTACCAACCACAGCTGGTTAGTAGTCAAAAGCCAGTCAATTGAGCCGACCGAGCCCATCCTGTCACACTGGCGTTGGTGGCGGACGGTAGAGCTGTCAGCCGTTATTGGATAAAGGGCAGAGGTATTGTCACTGTAGCCCGCACTCGGACGGTGGCGCAGGCTGAGTTCTAAGTTCAGAGTATGAGGTACGCTACGGAACTGATTTCGTAATTCGGCCGGATATAAAGATATGGAATTTCGTCACAGACTCATGTTAATATGTTGTCGGAGCATAGTAGAAATGAGGAAATAATCGCTCCCCGGCAGAAGCTATCAATATCAGGAATGCTTGAGGTATGTTTCGAAAAAAATTGTGGTAGGAAGATGCGACTCCCTAAAAAAATTCGATACCCTCCCTCTCTAAAGAATTATAGACACCACGAGGCACGAATATCAAGCTTAGCTCATGACAATACACACTACACACGGCAGCACCACCTTTTACTGACAGCCCGACAGCGCAAACTCCCGACAATCTCAGTGGACGTCGCAATAACGGCCGCTCCTAATCAAAACAAAGACCTGTCCTGCAGAGTGCATCCGCACCATTGCGACCAAGCTACCGCGCAAATGAGACCGGTGTGAGACGGGCTTACAGCTGCGAGCCGAGGTGGGAACCGGCCTCACCTGTCCTCTCCTAAAACAGCTCCCTTGGTAGTGTATTACCACGGAATATATAGTCTACGACATGGAATGGACAGGAGCTTCGATTAGCATTGCCACGTGTGTAACCAAAAATCAAGGATTTTGCCGGATGAATATCCGGAGATCCGGAGGATGCGGATGAATTTCTTTCCACGTGGGTTTACATTTTCATATATTTTCTTAAAATTTCATACATTTTTTCTTAACAATCGTCGAATGATTCGCGTTCAAGGGCCAAGTTGTGACTGTGACTTTGAAATGGTAACCGTATATTTTATTGGAAACTTTTAGCACACATTGTTACGGGAGCGTTTATACATATTCATTGCATTACAGTTTTAACATTGGTCTAAAATTAAATAAAATTCGATGAAATTTATCTAAAATTTGATGAAGATGAGGAAGTGCGAGCACTCGCGCTCTACTTTCAGGGTCCCAGGACTATATATGGCCCTGGTCCCAGGGCGTATCGGTTCCTACAAAAACGATACGTCCTTCCCCATCCTCGAACTCTGCGGAGGAAGATGGAAAAATACAGATGCGACCTGGCTTTCATGACACTATCTTGGCTCTCATAAAAGAGAAGTTCGCCGGAACAAGTGCCAAGGACAAGCTGTGCATCATTTCGTTCGACGAAATGCAGCTGAAACCAAGGTTGGCCTACCAGCGGGGTGATGACGTCATCGAGGGCTTCACTGATCATGGCTCTCTCTGCCGCGCCAATGCCTGCGCCGACCACGCCTTGGTCATGATGGTGCGGGGCGTCAGTGTCACCAAACGCGGGAAACAGCCCATCGGTTTCTTTCTGAGTTCCGGAACGACCAAGGCCGTTGTGCAGCAGCAGCTGTTAACACGGTGTGTCCAACGTGTAACAACAGCGGGATTCACTGTGCTAGCTACAACTTGTGACATGTCAAAGAACAACCAGGCGATCTACAGACTGCTCGGAGCTGCGGAAACCGGCTTGTTCACCGTGGACGGGCACGAGGTTGCTGCTCTGTATGACGTGCCTCACATCTTCAAATGCATACGAAATGCATTAATGAAATACGATATTGAAGTAGACGGTGAAGTAGCCTCTTGGAGTCATTTAGAAACACTCTACGCACTGGAATGCGCTTCTTCCCCACGGGCTGCTCCAAAACTAAGCCAGAAACACAACAGGCCAAACAGCTTTGAAAAATGAAAGTCAGCTATGCCCTACAGGTGATGAGCCGGACAGTAGCAGCAGCAATCACATTGCATGCGACCCACGGCAAGCTCCCGCGCACTGCACTCCCGACTGCTACTCTCCTGCTGCGCCTCAACGACCTGCTCGATGTGCTAAACTCTTCCGCCCGGTTCGACCCCTGCTCAAAGCGACGCGCGATATCCAGCCTCCATCCAGCAACGGCGGGAGAACACATGCAGTTTCTTCAGGAGAGCGACGCCTGGCTGCAGCGGTGGACGGTCGGTGGCGGCGCCAGCATCGACTCCATTCGAGGACTGCGACAAACGATATAAAAGGCGTGGTGAAAATCTGAGACTTGTGTCAGGCTGCTGGGTGCACGTTCCTGTGCACTCGCCGCTTAAACCAAGATCCAAGCTACTGAAAATGAAAGAGTTTATCTCGGCAAAAATATATATTAGGCACATACACGGTGCCTGTGTACCTACTTATAATGAAGAAACATTATGACAACGTTTGAAACGTTTAACACAACCCCTCCTCTAAATGCATTCATGAAACGTGAGTGGGCGAATAAAGGCAACTAGTTTTAACTGTAACAAAAAAGCACTTCTGGGCACGTAAATGGGGTAAATGTGGTAAAATGTGGTAAAATTCACCACCCCATATCGCCTCTACCGGAAACCCGTTTTAACCCCCGAAGGACATTGGCAATAGAGCAGGATCGTTCATGTTTATCAAAACAGCCGGCAACTTTCTATCGCAGCGAAAGGTTGGCTAGGACGAGAGTCATTGCTTTCACTGACTATGACAAACCTACTCGAACGGATTTTCACCTTAGGAAGTTACCAAACGAATGTTGAAAAATACATCAGCACCATGAAAAAAACCTTACCCACCATGCTCAGCAACGCCGCCTCCCGCCGGCGTCCACCGGAAAAGGGCGGCAAACGAGCGACGTTTAAATTGTCAGAAGTGATTCCAGACAGCAACACCTGATTATAATAAAATGCACCTTCTCATATTGCCCCGGTACCCCGTTATGCCCCACCTTCCCCTATTAGTTATAGGTCTGGCAACTATACTTTCATCCTCGTAAAGGAAGTAACCACAGCGAATCCGCACGACTAAATCATCAGGGTCGCCAAAAACTCGGCAGTTACAGGAAATCTCGATCCTGTCCATTCCATGTCGTAGACTATATATTCCGTGATTACCAGCTGCCAGCCAGACGTTCCGACATACCTGTACCGGCTCCTCATTCCGGTCTTGAGTTACGGCGGCCAGCAAGGTCGGCTTTGTTTCAGTGGCGGATATTCCGCAGGTATGAGGTAAAGGGTGGACCGATTGTCGGTTATTGCCGGTTGGGAGCCGGTATTTACCAAGTGTTTCATATTCGAGCACGATATTGCATAAGTCGCATCACGGACCATCGTTTGTTTACAAACAAACCACAAGGACGCACAACAAATCTTAGCAATTTTGAGCGTAGCAGCCTCGCAGGTGTTTTTTGAACCCGACAGCTACATAAGGATTCCTAGCGTCCAAAAACACAACCGGCACGTGAGTCCCTCCTCCGGTCACCCAGTGGCAGCGCTTCCTCGGTCAAGGTCACTCAGCCCCATCCACCCATCCTCGGTTACCCAGTCCACGTCACAGTCACACACCATGGTCTCGCCTCGGGTCACGCAAAACTACCAACCATCAATCACAATCCCTCTTGTGTCACTGATTTCCCCGAACCGGGTCCCCACTGACCCCCCTCCCCCTCCCACACACTTCGGTCACTCACAACTACGCATCGGGTCGCCCACCATTCACTCCTCTCATCACTTACCGCTGATGTGATCATCGTCGTTAAGTATCACCCAGCTGGCCGACGAGCCGTCGTCGGAGTCGGAACCGTTCCTCTCCCCGTCATCCATAGTTTCTGGCGACAGACAGAAAACAAGTCAGTCGTCCGCTCGACGCTGGAGAGGGGAGGAATCAGCTGACTACAGGCGGGAGGGGGGGGGGGGCAGAGCAGCTCACTGAGCACAATGGAGCTCAATGTATGTCGCGCCGTGCCGCCGTCGAGTCCAATCCAGTTGTCCCGTCACGGACAACTATTGCAATAGACCATGAGCGGCCCCACAGCGGCTCGAACCAGCGGCTTAGCAGCGAGGGGTGACGCAAAACGACGTGTCTCGACTCTGGCGCTCGGTCGAGTGATTCAGGAGATACCGACTGGGCCGGTGCACCGGACTAAGGGCGGCGTTCTGCTCCGCCCAGAACCGCCGGCGGCCGGCGCAGGGAGACGTGGCCCGGGACCAGTGGTCAGCAGGGGAGAGATGGCGAGGTGATGAAAAGACACGTGCAATGCGTCGGTTGGTTAGAGACGTGGCTAGGATTCGTTAATTCCAAGTAGGCGGCGTTCGTGCGGGGTTTAATGTAAGTCCGACCTAAGCTAGACACATCATGTAAGCTGTTAGCTGTGAGGCCAAGACAAACTATCCAGCTTCAAAATCGGCATTGTGTGCATTCACTGCACAGCATCTAGGCTTGCCAGCACAACACAGGTTGCACAATAGCCAATCGCTGACAAATGCTGTTTTGCAATCAGATCCGAAGACTGCCGTTGCAATTTGCAAATATTGACAGAAGGTAGCACATAAATGTGTTTACAATGCTCTGAACCAAATACCGCTGTTGTAAGTAAGAAATGACTGGTATGGCGGTTTTCCTGCTATCGTTGAGTGCTGGGCACTCGGCCTCCTCGACACACAAAAACACTGAAGTGCTGCCCTATCGCTATCGTTACTACGCTACGTTACTACGAATTACGATTACCATATCACATCGCGTTCAAAGGCTAAAACAACAGCCCGCCTGTCCGTTGTCCGTCCGTTTGCGTGTTCGACCCTCCGTGCGCCAACCCGGGTCCCCAGTATATTGAGCGTGTGCCACCTGCCCCGGCAGCAGCTGCTCTACCACCCGATATGGACAGATGGCCGTGATAGCGAGCAAATGTCACCAACGGCGGCGCTCAAGCACGGCGCATGATAATGGAAATCCAGGCAAACTTGCACATTTGATCGGTGGTACGCATGATACTCAAAGCACGGCTTACCCGCACAATTTGATACGGTGGCAATGTTAGAGTGAGTTTGCGAAATCGGTGGATCCGCGGAGTCCCTAGGGAATCCACGGAGTCCCTAGTGGCTCCGCGGATGAACATCAAGTCTAGTATATTCGCGGATAAACGGGCGGGGATCCGCGGATGAACAAGACTCTTCAGGATAACCGCGAACTCCCTGAAGAGTTGACGAGATCCGCGAACCACCCGGGGAATCCGCGGAGTAACGATTCATTCTAGTGAGTTTGCGAAGTTCCTATGCGTTTCGTGCAGCTATCTTATGACAAAAATGCAAGGCATATTGGATAGATCGTCTGCGACTTAACCCTCACCCGTATTGGTGTTTTCCCAGTTGCTGTTGGAATTCACCGAGTAGGTACCGATTCATTCTAGTGAGTTCGTGAATTATTCTTTCATCTCGCTTAGACGTCGCTCGCAAATATTAATATGCAATTAAATAATGGACGGTAAGCCATTTTTGGCGTGGTTGAACTTCTGCGACCAGTCTGCTTACTTTTCTCCCAACCATTAATGGAAAGCTGGAAAGGCTACCGCGCATCTGAGCGATCATGTGAATGTATGGAAGTATGTATGCATAACAGTAATGCTCACTCTTCTCCAGGGACGAAGCTTCCCGTACAGTTGGTGGGGCAGTTGCCCCCCCCCCCCCCCCCCCAACTTGCCCTTTTACCACAGCCGACCTGACTCGACCGGTCAGCACCGCGCCTACAGACGCTCCAGCCCGGCGCCACAGTATCTATTCTGGGGAACATTTGGACTGGAGGGGCAATGGCAATGCTGAACTTCGATACAAGAACCCAACACGTACATATCAACCCGCCTTTGAATATAGTTATTTGACCCAAGTTGACCGTAATTGGCTGAAGCCATTGCGTACTTGCAAACAAACTAATGAAAACTTAATCACGCATTGGCATTAATTGAGGTTGTTGGCTGTTGCGTCTCAAAGGCGATTAAAAAGACAGGATGTCCCCTATGCTATTTGGAATCGACCTGGAATGTCAACCAAATGCCAATTGGCCTGGGGCCGTATGGTTTGGGTATTATTGGCTTCTTCTATGTAACCACGGAAAGCAAGCTACTTTTTTTCCGCGAAAGGTTTAGCTCGATCAGGGGCCGCACGGCAAGGGTTCCAACGGAACCCTCCCCCGCGGACCCCTCCTCCCGCACACGGTAGCGTCCGAGAAAATAATAATACGGGCGAGGGTTAGCCCTCGCCCCGTTGGGGGAGGCAATTTGCCACCCCCCTATGGTTTATACTGAATGCCAAATTTTTAGTTCCTTCCCGGGCATCAATTTGACATCTTCACACAAAATTTCAAGCTTACGTCACCTTAGGTCAGGAGTTATTGAGGTCAAACTGAGGTCATGTTCGAGCAAAAATGACCAAAAAACATGAAATCTTGAAACCATCACAAAAGCTACGGTTACCAAGCAATTTCAAAGTTCTTTATGTGGTTGTGTAGAAATAAAACGGCGCTAAAAAACTGTTATCTCAGATTTTTAAAATTGTGGGATTTTAACCCCCCCCCCCCCCAAAAAAAAAACTTAGTCTTTTTTAGAAAAACGCAAAATTATCCCAAAATTTTACGAAAAAAAAACGGAATATGTATGATAGTCCGTGCGCTCTTCTATCTCCATACCAAATTTTAGATCGATATCTCCTTTTTTGGCCAAGCTATGCGAAAAAACTGTTCAAAATTGATGACGTCAATTTTTTTAAACTCAATTTTTAGCAATTCTAGACCACGTAGCGCAAAACAAAGACCACCATTAGGCTCCCCGTGACGAGCTGCATCGAATCGATTACCATTTAATAAAATCAATTTGACCTAATTTGACCTGACCTTGACCTGAACTTCACCAGAACATAACCTTAACTGGCCCCAAAGGCTGCCTGACCCACATAGTCGCATTTGTCATGTAAAATGGACCATAAAACATGCATCATATGATATTTTCATATTCTGACCCTCAGTGACCTGACCTGGCATCAGTGACCTCAACTAGCAAAATATGTGTTTAACGAACAATTCCCATCGATGATTTTCAATGACATGCATTTTACTCGATTTTACAACACATTTCTTGAAATGCCTGTAAACGGTGAAAATTCGACATTTGACCTGACCTCACTCGCTTTGACCTAGGTCAATGAAATTGGGTCACAAGGTAGTTCTCCGCCGTGGCTACCCAACACTGTTTGCGGCTTGTTGCTATGTTGCGTGGTTCTCGAGATCTTAGGGGGAGGGGGCCAAAATGCCCCCCCCCCCCCACAACAGGGCGCGTTGCTCCGGCAGACCCCAACGGGGCGCGGGTTAAGTCGCAGATGATCTACCCAATGCATTCTAGTCTAGGTAGCTGCACGAAACGCATAGGAACTTCGCAAACTCACTAGAATGAATCGTTACTCCGCGGATTCCCCGGGTGGTTCGCGGATCTCGTCAACTCTTCAGGGAGTTCGCGGTTATCCTGAAGAGTCTTGTTCATCCGCGGATCCCCGCCCGTTTATCCGCGAATATACTAGACTTGATGTTCATCCGCGGAGCCACTAGGGACTTCGCGGATACCCTAGGAAATCCGCGGATCCACAGATTTCGCAAACTCACTCTAACAGCAACACTTCACCGCCTGGGGCCATGCGTAAGGGTGTGCGTGCACGGCTGCATACGGCATGCGTGTGTGTGCGCGTGCGCATAGTGCGTACTTACGTGACACGTCTATGAGAGGGAATACGCCTTATCAACCAACTCTTTGGTGCCCCTCACCAGGAAAAAGTTGCCGACTGCAAGGCTGTATAAGAGACCAGCTGGACCCAGTTGTGTCGCTTGTCGTTATTGACGCTACAGTGCACTGTTTGGTCGGACTGTTTGGACGATTTAGTAGGGTAGTGTGGGGTAATTTGAACATATTTTTACGTCTTCTCCGTTGTACCAAATTCCAGTTCAACCCTGGATGAAGAAAAACTGCTTCAGTAGCGCAAGTGTCACTTGCTTTCACCATGCAAGCCTCATTTTTGGACGAGCCGAGCATACCTTGAATAGCATAGCCTCACTTCTCCACCAAGTCACGGTGTGTTCAAATTGCCCCACCGTGGGGTAATTTGAACATACTGCCTTTACCTGTCATAAAAAACGATAGTCTCGCCAGCACCGATGTTGTTTGACCCATAAACAAATAGGCAGAACAACTCTAAACATACCTTCACTTAAAAAATCAACACAACAGCAAAAATAACAGTTGCAGAGTATCAATATCTGCACGCTGCACACCGGTCAGTTGACAGAATTCGCCCCTCTTCAATTAACAGAACGTCTATCATTTTTGTTCGATAAAAACTCTCCCAACCCTACTACATCTGTTAAAGTGGTACCAATCGAAGCCTGGACATTTGGAGTTCAGATTTTGTCCAATGTCCAATTCGGATTTGGTTGGACAAAGGTAGCAGACTGGACAACATTGGATGATGGCTTGCTACACTTCAGCGCTTTTTATAAAGTAATCGTGCATAGCATTGATTGGCGAATGGAAAGCTTGTTAAGCTCTCAATATAATGAACACTTTTCGGCTGGTAAAATTACATGATAAGCAATATAAATGACGGTTTTGAGTGTTGATAGCTGCATAATCTTGGGACATATTTGGACAAATAGTTGACTTTAACATTTTTGGACGGAAAATCAACAAAAATGCCGGACATTAGACGGATATTAGACGTAAATTTTCTAAAACTGGCATCACTTATCTGCTACTGCCTTGGGTCGAAAATATTGGCAAAAAACTGGGAGCGCTGTTTTTTCGGAGCTATCCCTGTCTTCATTCAAATTCTCACACTATGTTCAAATTACCCCACGCTAAAAGTTATTTTGCCATTTTAAAAAACAGGGTTCAAAAGGAAATTTCTTGGATTGAAGGCACTGATTAGGTCATCATACAACAAAAGCCGTTGCGTATTAGGCGCTAGCAATGCAAGATTTTGCGCTGCAGTGAAGTTGCAATGACGTGTTGTTAGGCGTTTTTCCTTGCAAAATTGATTTTTTACACTGTGCGTCAACATCTTCATTCCCTGAAACTTTAAACCCCGTTCATATGATAGCCCTTTTAGTTACGATAATTTCTCTCATTGGTCTTATTGTCATGCCACTTATGGATTTTCCGTAATTTTCTGTTATTCACACTATGTTCAAATTGCCCCACATGTTCAAATTAACGGGTGGTCAGTATGAAACTGGACAAAGTTTGAATTGTTACTGTGTCGAAAGTTTTCAAGCGAAAGCAACGAAAATCGCGTTACCGTGCCATTATCTTGTTGTGATCACGCTCGCCCTAATGGATGTGCGACACTGGACCTCTGCCATCCTCCAAGCGCACGCGCGCTGGCAGCCCCGCTATTGTCTTTCGCGGCACCTCCGGGTCGATTTGACGGGTGGCCTGCTGGATTATCCGCTTCTATTGTGCGTCTCAGCTGACCTGCCACCTTCCCTTATACACTTTCCGTTTGATGAGCCCCCACAGATCCTTAATTGGCTAAATCTGAGGGGTACATGGCGGGTTCATGTCACGTGCTATTTCGGGCACCCCAGCCTCCTCAAGAAGTTTCGTGTTCTAGCGCGCGTACTGTGACTGTTGCAAGGTCGGAACCTGACAGAGCATCATGCTCTGTGTTCTGAGACTCAAAAAGTGGCAATAACACGCCATTCAAACACTTTTCATAGCACAGTTCGCCCTTCACATTGCCTGTGCTCGGCAAGAAACTGGACGCGTGAGCCCCTCGGACTCATGGCAAGCCAGACGGGCATCTCGGGTGGATGCTTGCTATCAGGTCGAAAGCGAAGGTGCGATCCACATGTGGAATAGTGTCTCCACCAGCTGAGGTGTAAAATTCGGCAATGGAAGGCATTTGGCTGCCACTGCAGGTGAAATAAGATGCATCGTCCATATGCACCTCCATGTTTTTGCTACCCTGCATTGGACCCTGTGACAGACGGCGCAGGCGGGTTTTCTGCGTACGAAATTGTGCCTCCGTCACCTTTATCCTACTTTTGTACCTGATTCCTGCTTGTTGACGCATTAATTGCTCATATGTTTTGAAGATTCCAAAACGTATTCCCAAAGATCACAAGGAGAGCCCCAACTGTTCGGTGACGGCGCCGGATTGTTTCTTCCGGTACTGAATGAGCCTTTTCTTGGTGATCTTGCCGTCCCCACCATGCAAAACATCTGCAAGTCCTCAGAATGTATCGATGATCACATATTTTTAAGATCTGGTTACACCCTATGGCGGAATGTGACGCATAATGGTAACATTTTTTTAATTTGTGTTATTTTCACAAACTTGCGCGAACAGGTCCCGGAACGCTTGCTGACTTACCGACGCAATGTTTTCTTATCGTTAATAGCAGAAAGTTGAAATCTAAGCTGGTAATGTAGAATAACTGGAAGTATGCACCTGCCAAAAATAATTAAAATCTGTCCATAATTGGAGATGCTATGCTTAATCAAATTTTGTCCAGTTTCATACTGACCACCCGTTACCCCACCCTACCCTAGGCTGCAGTTGGTGCAGAGGCTCCATCGCTAGACAGTTTCCTTCAAACCATTAACGTCGCTGACAGGCATTGTCCAACATTCCACTGCGGTCCTCAGACAATGGAATGGATTGAGTACGTGTCGCATGGGACACAACATAGGCTTCGAGCGACGGGGCTGTGTTCAGCGCTCACGTCATTTTGCAACAATAGGTGAAGATAGTAAAACATGAGCTTATAGAATTTCGATCGTCATGCTTTTAAGCTTTCCCAAGCATCTTTACGTCACTTATTCCACATTTTTTGCAGGAATCAGGTCATCGTAATCGTTACAAATATTCCCTGAGGACGAGAGTAGGACATACAAAGCAGTACATGATGTCAATTGGAGCTCACATGATGTTGCTTGAAAACGCACTGTTACAGAACACCCACTGTTGAATACATGAGTAAAACCAGTATAACGCCTTATGGGGCGACTAACGGAGCGAGCGAGAGGGTGGGCCTTGCACGTGCGAAATTTCGAGGGGGTACCTCCAACTGACTTGTGCACGGCACCCTACTAACCGGTCTCTAGCGATGTGCCAAATTTGAGCACAATCGGCCCAGCCGTTCTCGAGATCTGGAAGCGGCACCCTGCACGTGCGCACGTGCAAAATGGGTCCCAACTGACTTGTGCACGGCACCCTACTAACTGGTCCCTAACCGTGTACCAAATTTGAGCGCCATCGGTCCAGCCGTTCTCGAGATCTGGAAACGACCCCTGCACGTGCGCACGTGCAGCAGCACCCCAGCCCTAACACATGCAGATGAATTATCTGATGGAGACCTAACTGTGTACCGAGTTTCAATTCAATCGGCCCAGCCGTTGTGCCGTTATTGAGGTTGCAATTTTGGGGTTCTTAAAAAATGTCCAACTTTACCACGCGCCACGTGCGGTGGTTGGCAAGAACGCATGGTGGCCATCACACCACAGAACTTTTACGTCCAAGTGACATTCAGTAAAGAAGACCGCTGGTCAATCGGATGTCCCGTTCCTAAGATTAGCTTAGCTTTAGCTTTAAGATTAGCTTTAAGATTAGCTTTTGAAGAGCGTCCCCACGGCCGGCCGGCCGGCCGGCCGGCCGCTCATACTCAGAAATTTCCGTTATTCTACGTAAGACTCCGCTCGCTTCGCTCGCTCCGTAACCAATGATATTTTAATGCATAAATAGCGCTCCAATGAACCTGTAGGCAATCGCATCCCATTGAAGTTTAAACACTCTTTGAAGTTTGAACGATGTAACCATCCAACGCTATGCAAATAATTTCAAACAAAGGAACCCACACGTTATAAGATCATTTTTACCAGCATCCAGCCGGGATCCTCCCCCTCTCCGCAAAGCCAGCTGGACGGACGAATTCAGGGCCACTCTCACCCAAACACCGGCGCATCACAAGGCCAGCTCACCCGCCGTCAGCTCACACGCGTTCCGTGCATCTGTACCGGCCAGCGGCATGGACAGCTGCGTCCTTGGCGCGGGCCACCGTCGGACGGGGGGGGGGGCTCACGTGGGTGGGGCGGGGGGGGGGGGAGGGCAGAGGCGCAGATGCCCGCTGGCTGGGTGTCGGTAACGCGCCATTCAGAGACCTTTATCTCTGCCTCAGCCGTGCGCCGATGTTGAAAGAATGCCATGTTGTTCAAACTTCAACGCAGTTGTGAACAATCCGGGACTGGATGAAATATCATTGACCGGTTGCGGCGATGACAAAGTGTTGTCTTCAAGTGGGACATAATTGCCCACTGGGGATACAACAACCGATTGAACTACGTTGAAAAAGGGCCGGTAACACGTAAACGTTGGCAGACCCGTCAGCAGGGCATATTTTAAGGCACTTACTGCGTCCCATTTTGGGACGCAGCCCCCTCGCCTTGGGACGTAGCCCCTGCTGATTTGACCCACTGCGTCCCTGCCCTGTCCGGTTCCCTGACCTGTGCCCTGCTGTCTGCCCTGACCTGTACCCGGCCTTCCCTCTAAAATTTCCTGTGCCATGCCCTGCAACCAGCTGCCATGCCCTACTTTCTGCCCTCCTCAGTGCCCTGTACTCTGTTCCTTGGCCTGTTGTGCCCTTAGTCGTAGCACGTGCCCTCTGCTCAACTTTGGGACGCAGTAAAAATTTGTTAAAATATGCCCTGGACCCGTGAAAACCCAAAGTTGTATGATGACATTGGGTAATCATGAGTTATCACTAATCAGAGTCTATAGCCACTTTCGAAACAGAGCCAATGCGAAATTCGAAATCATCTGGCGGAAAGACTTGAACGTGTTAAATGTCTAACCATAGCAGCCAGCAAGTCCCGATTTTCCGACACTTGGGTGATTGAACTAACCTGGAATGCCTAACAATGACCAAAGACCTTAACACTGAGAATTATTGGCTTCCTCTCGGCATGGGCACTGGGCAGCACGCTCGTTTCTTCCTTCCTTCGTTCCTTCCAAGGCTCTAGCTCGATCGATCAGCTGGGCCGAAAGGCTGGGGGTTACGATCGATTCCCCCTTCTATGCGTTATCGGCTGTGAAAACGCCAACACAGCCGTGGGACAGTGATTGCGGCAGAACAAGACGTTCAGCCATGCCGACACCGCTCAACTTTGAATGATAAACTCCCCTCGCCACCGTATAGTCCGCAGTGGTCTCGGCGGCCCGCGTTACAAACTGCTTAGAGGGGCCTTCCGGCAGTGGTTTGGCTTCATATCAATGAAGTTTGTGGCAGGTAGACTTCTCTCTCACCAGCCGGCATAGACCATCCTCCAGTACTCAGGAGTTTTGATGCGGCATCACCTAAGCATAATCATTCTTATCCATGGCCTGCTACAATGCTGTACGCAATTAACAAATTTGTTACACAATAGGCAAAACAATCTGAATGACTTACTTGAAGGAGGACCAGTCTTCTCTGATGCCAAGTTTGTTCAAATAGTATGATAGTATCACTTCTTCTTGAATCCTTTTCCAGATAGTTCCTATCTGCTTAAAGCTCACACCTCGATGTGTTTACCTTGAATGTGTCTGTAACAAAATATACATGAGAATAATAATCAGTGAGGACAAACAATGGGAAAAATCAGCACCATTAGTACACATGCTTAAACACATGAAAGCAGCAGTGTTATTAGCTAACTTGATTATCATTAAATCAGTGCTTACCTACTAAATGCTATCCTGTCGCTGTCAATTGTCATGGCAAAGTGTCCATTAATGGGCCTGAAAAGTGAAAGGGACCATAGTTGGCCTTTTTACGTCCTGTAGATGCACAGAGAAATTGATTTCTGATCACAATTACTAATACAATGCAATATATTTTTAATACAAATATAAATTGATTTCATTGTTTACCACAATAGCTGCATATGAGATAATGCAATAAAATGATCACATTTCAACCTTTTCACTTAGCTCAACAAAACTGGACACAATGTTACATTTTATAACAATGAAACATTTCAAATCTATAATCAACTCCATGACTCCATAACTATAACAAAGATACCTACCTACGCACATAACCATCAAGTTCTGCCGATACAATTTTGGTGCATCAAGAAAGCCATAGTATAATAAACACCATTTACAATAGATTTTATGGTCTTTTATGCCGTGATGTGAGCAATTATCAATGAAGAAGACACACCAAACAATATCAAAATCGAGCTTGAGACTGAGATGTTATTTACAGATCCTTCAAGAACAAGATTGAGTGAGTGAGACTACATCTGCATCTGCATTTCAATACAAACGAAATACAACAGCAACATCGCCAACACATTATGAATAAATACTGAAAAAGAAGCACGGAGAAAATAAATAAGAGTCATACCTTTGGCTTTGTTCGCCCACGTCCCCTGTCGAAAACGAAACTGAAGTTCTGTGGAAGCCCAGTGTTTACAATCAATGGCTCAAGGTCACCGTGTTCAGGCGATCTGCGCGCCACCTAGTGATGATTAAGATCTACTCTGCTTCTGATTGCTTCCGACGAGGGCGCTCGAGTTCGGAGCACATTAAGGTACTGAAGTCACGGACAATGGAAATTGGAAGAGGCCTATATGTGGCCTTGGGAAAAGGGCAAAATACTGAATAAAGGGCGCACCCAAGTCCTGAGTGGTGTCTGAATGAGTACAGGCCAGTCAGGGAGGAAAATCACTTTTGACTGAAAAATATGAGATTGAACTTGCACGTAGCCCACAAATATAGGTAATGTTGATGTCCGATCCAGCCGGGCTCAAAACGATCAAGTTCAAATATGGGGTCACCGTTCCGTGCTTCTATCCTCAGGATACAGAAATCCTTCTCCTCCACGCCGCAACCCCCTCCGGGCTGGACAGGCAACTTTATCTCATGCGGGCTGCTCCCTTGGAGCGGCACCGCTGCTCCTGAGGGAGCGCACCCCGTAGCCGGGTGCAGTGAGTGCCTTGGGGCTGGGTGGCCTGTCCTCTGGACGGGCTCAGCCCCGGCGACTCACTAGGGTGCCTGCCCAGTCCAATGTCTCCCCCTAATTCCTATCATCCTTCCGGCTCTGCAATGGTCTTGTCAGACCGAAAGAGCCTAACCCAACAAAACAAACAAACAATATGGGGTCACTCGCCACTTGCTGGTTTTTGAGGGCCCACGCTAGTCTGAAAAGGACTTTACATCTCATACCAGCCTTTGATGAATCATAATGTTCTGCTTCTCGGCCTATGGCGGTACAGACCCACGAACCCACGTACTACAACGCACTACGTGGATCTCAAGTCTTGAGCCCGTGCCCCGTCTCTTCCGTCCCTTGGGACCATTTCAGGGCCTTGGGTTCAGACTAGTTCAGAGGACAAGGTAACTGAGTCGGTCATCAGCCGGTGAACCGCCGTATAAACTGAGCCTATCCCAGTGGACCAAGCAGTGTCCGGGCGGCTGGAGAGCTGCCGTCCAAAGGCAAAACCCATTATGTTACATTGACCTGTGACCTAACATAATGGTTTTTGCCACTGGCCAAGTCTTAGGCCACCCAGCCGCTCAACCGGCCACACACCCTCCGCCGATCGTCTGGTAACTGGTTAGTGGTTAGGTAGTTAGTCCGGTTCGGTTCAGGGCCCTGTTTCACCGGTGATAGCAGCACGCTGCTTTTACACGTGTCAAATTGGGTTTCCATGGAAACATCAACAGGCCTATTGCTCCAACACTACCGCAAATGTGACGTCAGCTCGCGCAATTTGATAGCAGCGTGGTAGCAGCGTCCCGTGAAACACCGCCCAGGAAAGTATGATCCAAGGATGGAGATTGGACGGTCTGGAGGAACGTAACTAAACTATGGAGGACTCTGGCGTGACAATGGCCGATCAGAAGCATGCGCATCTTGCACCAAAAATAACCAGTTGATCGCTCGACGTTCGAAAAAAAATTGAGATATTCGGGTGCATGTGCTTGACTTAAACATACGGTTACTTATTCGACTGCTGCATCATCGAACAACCGGGGGACCCCGGACCCGCGACCTACTTCCCTGAGAACTTCAGTAACGACCAAACACACGACCTTAGCAACGTTATTTATTGATTTTACGTCATTTTATGACTAACAGCAGTTAGAGCCAATGGCTTTGACACAAAGCGCCCAAAACAATGTTTAGACGACCCGGAATGTCATGTTTGACAATATCAGAGATGAACGAGTTTCAATATCACCCACAGAGCTCGGCTTCCTGAGTCTGTCCCCACCGACTGTCCCCCAGATACCCTGACTGTGATACTCATGACGTCAGAAGCTCGACTCTGAGTCGTCTCACGCTGGGAGAGCGCCTCACTTGGCGGCGCCGAACACCGCCATGTGGGCGTTGATCGGCTTGATGAACCGGTCGCTCTCCATGTACTTTTTGATGTTGGGCAGCGCCTCGAACCGGTCTACCAGCTGTTTGAGGTTGTCGGATCCGTCCAGCACCTTGGGCTCCAGCTCGCGCCAGTTGGTCAGCATGTCGTAGGCCATGACGTCCACATAGGTGATGCGGTCGCCGAGGAACCAGGGCTTGGAGCCCAGGTAGGCGTTCAGCTGCTGGCAGTAGGTGGTGGAACGCTGCACCGCCTCTGGCAGGCCGGCCTTGAAGCCCTCCTCGGTCTGGTAGCACAGGTCAAAGAACCATGTGCGCACGTCGATCACCTGGAACCAGACGGGCGAACGTCAGACCAGCCTTGGTCAGACCGAAATCCCGATCACTTTGTTAGTTAGTTTTAGGTACACTCGGGGGCAGATTGATGTTCCACCACTCCCTACCCATCGGGCTCCAATGGCTCAGCACTGGCTGCTGCCAGTGTTGCCTGCCCTCAGCACTGCTCAGCACTGCCTGCCAGTGCCAGTGCTGCCAGTGCTGCCACTGGCAGCAGCCAGTGCTGAGTCATGGGAGCCCGATAGGCAGGGAGTGGTGGAACATCAATCTGCCCCCGAGTGTACTACATTTTATTGCCGATTAGTTTTTTTACGGTAGAGGCACGTAAGTCGTTAATTTATTTGATTTTTTTTTCGAATGAACCATCGGACTACATACACTCCAGGTAACTCTCAGATGTGACAAATCCAATCCATTTTTACCTCAAGGTGTAATAGATGCAGCATCTATCTATGCAGTATGCAGATGCAATACATAGATGCTGGATAGTGGATGCCTATTTGTCTCAATTGCTGTAGGCATGCTGACCTGTTATATAATTACGTTGTAGAAAATGCCGCTTACTTTAGTGTAAATTAAAAAAACTAAACATGGAGCTTTAACTTCAGATGGTGGTAGGAGTCTAGCAAGAAAAAAAAACTAGAAATTCATTCGATTAATCTCAAACTACGTCGGCGAACATACGACGGAAAAAGGAAGGCCGTGACGGCATTGAAAGGCGCTACGACGAAAAATTGACGACGTTGCGAAAAAGAGTAGGCAATCAAATCCAGAATCATACAAACATCTGGTGAGGTAAACATTTTAGCGGCCAGTTCAGCTCTGAATCGCACGTATATTTATAATTCCCCCGTTGAACACGTCCTTCGGCACCGCCTTGACTCACCACGCCCTCTAGCATGTCCAGCTGGCTGGCCTCGGCGTCGTTTTTGGCGGCCATGTTGTACTTCCTCCCCAGGTGTCGCACGATGGCAGAGCTCTGCGTCAGCTTCTGGTCGCCGTCCACGTAGTAGGGCAGGTTCGGGAAGGGCAGGCCGTGCGGGTTCTTGGCCTTCTCCTGGATCCAGACATCCTCGGCTCGCAGCTGCCGGGGTGAGAGAGATGGAGTGAGTGTATTTGGGGTTTGTAAGGTGATGTGGGCCGGTTGGGCCGGTCGTAAATGCCACCATCCGTCAGTTGTCACCAATGTCAACCACTCAGACACGCTCACAGACTGCACTAAACTGGACGTGAAGGGGAAAGAAAAGGCGGGAATTGATGCAACGTGAAAAGAAAATGTATCTTATAAAAACATCGGATGAGCTGTGTCACTTATTGCAGTGTAATTCAACCAACACAAATATTTCCCCGCAATGGACCAAAACATGCCCAAAATTCCTAGATAATGTCCGGGTGGTGCATGAGTCGAATCAGTCCGGTGCCCGCTGACGTTTGATCGCAGACGAACGATGCTGCCGCCGTATCCGTCATCGGACTTGAACTGGGCCTTACGGACTGCATTCTCTGACACTCCCAGTCCAGACACACAAACAAACAAACACTCAGAACAGGTCAGGAGAGGCGAAGGGGCCGGGCGAGGCACGGAGCACCGTCGCCGCGACCCGACCCTGGGCCTGGATGCGGCGTTCGGCGCTGACTTCTGAGTTTTGATAGACAGGAGAATAACGATATGATGATAAGTAAAGATAATTATTAAACCAATTTAAGAACTTTCTCGCTTTAAGTAAGTGTTTGCGACACGAACCTCATAAAACACCTCTAGTTTACACTACGATCATGCTCTTTTGCCATCATACGATAAATTTTTGGTCGAACTGGGATTCGAACACAAGACCACCCATTGAGAACATGACATGGTGTCATTTATGGGGATGCGATGCATCTTGAGAAAGGGTGGATGGGCTCTTCATTTCGATTCCTGAAATGTGATTAAATGTTCTGGCTATGGATCTATATATTTCATTTATGAACATCTCTAGAAAATAATTTTGAAAAACAGGCGGGATAGTCACCTTTCCACGACGATAATGATAAGCAGCCTTACCATTACAATAAACGCTACGCCTTTGTCTAATTTAACACTAGAATAAATCGAAACGTTATGGGAGAGGTCACCTCACGGCTCACGTTACCTTGATTTGGAGGGTCATGATCAATGCTTTCATCCGCAGCAATCACTATCAGTGGACAGGATCAGGATTAGAACTGAACCCACCTGGTCAAACCTGTTGTCCTGGTACTCTTCTCCTGCCAGCTCCAGCAGCAGCCGGCAGGGCTGGCCAAGGCCCTTGATCGCCCAGTAGCCGAACACGGTAGCCATTACTGCGACCTTTGTGATCTTTCAGACACCCCGCAGCTTCTCTCACCGGCCACAAAACGGTCGATGCCGGCCGCCGGTATCTCCGCGCATGGGACGCCGCCAGCGCCGCCTCCGCGTGGCGCTCATAGCTGCCGCAGAGGCGCGCCCAGGCAACGCTCAAAGGGGGGGGGGCAAAGGACCAATCTTAGGTGAGCGTGGTGGCTCACCGTTACTCATTTTATCATTCGGATTCGAGAGATGATATACAGTCAAGCAGGAAGCTCACCACGGTAAAATGTGAGATTTCAAGTGAAAAGCTTGCGAGCCATGTTACTGGGAACGCCGCTGACGTTGTAGGTTGTCCCCGGTTCCCGTCCCCCCGATACGGAGCAGACTGCGAACTCAAGGTCAGCCGCTGTATCCAGGGGGCGGCGACTCGTCGCCCGCGTCTGTGTGTGTGCAGGGAGGGGGGGGGGGGGTGATTAATCGGCATATACCGGTACGCGGTGCATGGGATGGCAACAGCACGGGTAGATACACTAAACACATTGCACATGAATGTGTATTGCAGGAACTCGGGATGCACTACATGGGGCGTGGCCTCACCAGTGGATGTGGATGACCAGAAACCGCCATAAGTTACGGACTCGCTTTATGAAACGAGACCCTGCGCTATAAATAAACATTAAACAGACCCCAACAGGGCGTGGGATGATTCTAGCCTCTGTTCATGTGTCGCTTGGTGGAACTAATCCGTGGAAAATTTTCAAAACTCTCCCCCTCGTAATTTTCTTCCAAATCAATAAAACGTGAATTTCATTAGAAAATGGTAGAAAATGGCCAGGGGATCAGCATAGCGATCCCGGTGCTCTCAGGATCGCTATGCTGTGACAGCCGAGTTGCTAAGCTCGCATAGTGCCGAGCTGGTTCGGTTCACAGCCGCCGGCGGTGGCATTGCGGCACAGTCTGCCTTCTAAAGGGGCTGGTCAAGACACTGCACATTGCACAACGCAATACGAATAAGATAGAACTAAGAAGCCAGGGATTTGCTGAAATCAAACGATTTACGAAAGTCGCATCTGCAGTTCGTAAGAAGTATCGAACACGTGTTTGCAGACATGGGAAGGTTACCTACAAGATGTGAGGGTTTGATACTAAGTTGAGTTATTTCATTGATTGCAAAGAAATTCGAATTGAAATTAGTCGATTATTCTTTAACAAATAGATACTAACATTTTTTCCAAACAATGCACTCTCACTACTTAGAAGTTACATTGTGAAAATATATTTATCACAAATTAACCCTTGCCGGACAGGCCATTTTGCGTCCTTCGACGACACAAGGGGGGGGGGGGGTAAGAAATTACGAGCCCCCCCTCGCGTTTGGTCCCTGATCGAGCTAGAGCTTCGCGAAAAAAAAAAACAAGCGTGTTACCCGCCCCGAGAGGAAGCCGATGGTGCCCAATTTTAAAGGGACCCTCCCACCTTAACATTAGTTTTGAGTTGAGATAGCCAAGTTTGCGGCCAGGCTCAGAAACCACCATTTATCCTGGTCGCAGCCCCCGCAGCTTTATGGTGTTAAAGAAATTTCTTTCCTTTACTTGCAGGGTGGGACCAGCGTGGTCCCTATCTCTTAACCATTACGGGAATCTGATGACGTCATCAGGCTTTCGAACGTCCGTTTACCACGTCACGACACACAATTTTTTTTTGGAAAATGACTTTTTTGGAAGTTCTAGACCTCGTACGGAAACAAAAATAGCACCATTCGATTTGCCGTGAAAAACTGCATCAGATAGACACCTTTTTAGGCCTTAACAACCAACTTCAAAATTTGACCTCACTTGACCTGACCTTGACCTGACCTCGACCTGAAATTCATCCAGAGGTGGTCCATATCACTTATTGAGTGTGCCTATTGAATTCTATGAGTAAAATGACCCATAAAACATGTGTCGCACATGCCCTTTTCTATATTTTGTTTTTTGGTGACCTGACCTGACCTGACCTGACCTTGACCTTGACCTCTGAATGATATTGTATGCAACGAATATTGTCTTGGTAGCCTAAGAACACGTTTTGGGCGATCAGTCTCAGTCCATGACTCCATTCTTCGGCAACTACGGTGCAAGGCCGATACTGTAGAAACTTGCAATTTGTACCCTTGACCTGACCTTGACCTTGACCTCAAACTTTAAATTAAGTACATGTTTTTAGTAGTTCGTGATGAGAGCTTTCGATTGGCGTTTGAATTTTCCAAATCGGACCGTTAGTTCGGGAGATAACAGGGGGTAAAATTTACCCCCCCCCCCCAGCCCCGCGCGTTCGGCTGGAGACCCCAGCCCCGCGCGGGTTAACTAACAGCTGCGCAGGAAAATGTTAAAATCATTGACAAGACCTGAGTATTGCAGACCTGAGCCATTCGAATATAAGTCCGACACCGAATCAACCTAAAAAGGAGTGTGTATAGCCATAGGACACACGTCATTGCAGACGCTGAAGCTGACTGATGACTCGCCTGTAACATAAAATGCAGGCCCAAATTAACCCTCGCCCATGTAGGGGGGGGGTTGGTGCAACCCCCCCTGAGGCTTTTCGGAAATAGTGCTAAAACGGCGGCGCGCAGCGCCGCCAAATTTTGGGTACCTTATGGGGCAAACCTTGCGCATCTTTTGATAAAAAAAATTGACCGGGTCATGTCAGGTCACGGAGTTATGACGTCACAAAGGGAACAGCCTCCGGCCGGATTTTCACAAACTGAGTGCCAACGCCCGAGGTTTCCTGCCGGTGGTACGGACATCGGTTGATGGATCGTGATGAAACTTCCGATGCATGTTGGGGCAAGTATTGGCTATCATATGGTATAAGAAACTTGACCGGGTCAGGTCAGGTGACGGAGCTATGACGTCACAAGAGGAACAGCGTCCGGTACTATTTTTGAAAAGCGCCCGAACCACTATTTTGCTAATTCTTGTCACCTCAATGGGAATATGCAGCAATATTAGCTTCTATAGGGAGCAAATGGACCTCCCAAATCCAAAAATACAATCAGATTTCAAAAACTTAACCCTCGCATGTGTGCGGCGTTTGCCAGCTTCTAATGTGTAGGGGGGGGGGGGGTCGGTTGGACCCCCCCTTGCCGTTTGGCCCCTGGTCGAGCTAGAGCTTCGCGGAAAAAACGAGCGTGTTGCCCGTGACGAGAGGAAGCCGATGATACCCAATTTTAAGGTCCTAGGTCATTGGTTGACCTTCCAGGTCAGGTCAATGACCCAAAAGTCGGGAAAATCGGGACCTGTTAGAAAGTCGTAAAGTGTGGCTGCTAAGGGGTTTTTCGGGGTGCTGATCACGAATATCGTGTTAGTTTTGATCACAGATGATGTCTTGAAGCATTTAGACCAGGTCGGGTCAGGTCAGGTCAGGTCAACCATTAGGCGTCGTGACGGGTATTCGTAGTACGTGTCAACCGCCTCTGACAGCTTCGTAACATGTTACGAAGTCACCAAAACTACTTCGTAAATGTTCAAATGGTTGCTAAATTCGAATTCAGCTCCAAAAACTAGCCTAGAAACATGTAAAACTCGAAAAAGTGACCCGAGGTCACCCGAGGTCACCAAAGGTCAATGACCTGACCTGACCTTCAGGTGACCTTGACACACACGGGAGTAACATCAAATCACATGTTTGAACGTTTGAAACCACGAAAAGCTTGCAAACACGCGGCTAGTGCGAGCCGACATACGCGAAATCGCGATTCCGGCCAAACATGGTCTCGGAAAAGAGGTCACAGGTCAAAGGTCATTTGGGTCAGGGTCATGAAATTTTCAGGGTAGGTGTGAAATTGATCAATGCGAGGGTACTGAAAGTTTCGTCGCGATCGGCCGCTTTTTACGCGAGTTATTCGCGAAAAACCATGGGGGGGGGTCCATCCGACCCCCCCCTACACATGCGAGGGTTAAATTTTGATTTTTCGAATTTCTGCCGCCGACTGTGACCTTGCCGACTTCCGGCGCTCCCAACGCGCCATTTTTAGAGCTAGGGAAACAAAATACATACCAAACGATAGAGAATTGATCAAGGAACACGATAGTGAAGGTTTCAAGTCGATATCTCCCACCGTTTTGCCGCCATCGCCGCGGAAAATTGAAAAAAGTCTATTTTTCCGAAAATTTGACCTTTGACCGGTCAAAAGTAGGTCAAATGTTGACCTAGGACCAAAAAATGTACCACCAATCGCGAGATCTCGGCGAGAGCAATCCGTTGGTCTTTTTCGCTAAGCTCTACGACGCTCCGTTTTCAAACGCCAAGGGGGGGTCGCACCAACCCCCCCCCCCCCCTGCATGGGCGAAGGTGGCAGATCGCCGTTTACGGGCGAGGGTTAACACCTGCCAACTAACCCTGCTAACGGGGTAATTTGACCGCTTTGCAGACCTTTGTAAAACGTCAAAATTTAAGCATAAGTAGTTTCTGTATCATTTTCAGTTTACTGTACGGCAAAGTAAAATGAATGTGACACCTGCCGGGTTGAAAGAGTGCAGAAATATGTCGCCAATTTTGAGATACAACGATTTCTAAAAAAAGCGGCCAAATTGTCCCATCCTCTATGCCTATATTATGTACCTACTAGCGAAAAAAAAAAACAGAAGGTGAATATACCTTATACAGAAGGTGACTAGTTATGGTGGAGAAAGTCGTACAGGAACACTGTAACTTTTAACCCTATTCCTGGCGGGGGGGGGGGGGGGCCTCAGGAGCCTCCCCCCCCTGAGGTTTTTTGGTTATTTCTCCCAAACGCGTTGAGTTAGGAAGCTCAAATTTTCTGACTTTTCTTAAAAGGCTTCTACGCAACATGTCTGAAAATTTTGAGTTGATCTGACCTCAGGTCAGGTCACCAGAGGCGGTTTGGTGACCCTAGCTCAGAAAAGTTTGCAATCACGCCAGAGCTAGAGTTTTTGACCGATCAATTTCTTCTCTTCAGGCTTTAGTTAAGGTACCAGTATGTGCAATTTGTATATCTCGGAATTTTGATATCAGTGACCTAAGGTCAGGTCAGTTTCGCGACCTCCCCATTATGTCAATGGGGGAAAAATCAACTCCCTGTTTTTACCACTAAAACGGGTCGGAATGGCCCCATATACCATACATGACTTCATATACGATCAACCTTCACTACCTTGAGGTCTGTTTTGCTGTTGGGCAGCTGTGAGGTCATGTGACGTCATCAAAGGTCACCAAAGGTTTTTGGCCAATAACTCCGTACAGGAACAAGATACAGGCGCGTGGATGGTCTCATTGTGTTCAGCTCGTCAAGACGCATCGAATGATATACATGATGACCTCGAGGTCACGTGACCTGAGGTCAACCTTTGACCTTGACCTTTCGAGGTCAACATATATATCATTCGATGCGGATTGACGAGAGGATCACGATGATGCCCTTAGTTTGTTCCTATCTTGACTAATTCGAAAGTTATTCGAGAAAAACTCTCTCCATATCTAGCGCCGCCATTTTGACTTTTTCGACCCCTGTGACGTCATCTTTGACCTGACCTGAAAATGACCTGTGTAAAAATTGTAGATCTTGACCGTGCGTATCCGATGCCGTTTACCGTTTGTCGCTGCGATGTGTAGTTTTTTAGATCTGAAGGGGGGGGGCAGAATCGCCCCCCCCCCCCCCGTCAGTTTCTTGTCCCGGCGGAGCCCGCCAGGAATAGGGTTAAAACGTAAAAAAGCATGGGTGTATTGCAAATTCATGACGGACGCAACAAGTATAGGTACACACTTAACAAGTAAGAACAAAACAAAAATACCTATACGATTGACCACACACGAAAAGCTACAAACATGTTAGAGAGGCTCACGGGGATAACAAAACGCCATAAAAGACCCGGTAGGCCACCGTATTTAGGTCACGATAGGTCACGTCACGTGCAGGTCCTCGCGGGGTTATGCCAGGTCAGGTCTGGTCACGGCAGGTCACAGCGTCACGTCTGGTGCTCTGCTGATGAGGAGGCTGACGCAAACCCCTTGTCTGAAATAACACGAATTGATTTGAATTAGGCATGCTAAGAGTTGCGAATGCAATTGTTTACCTGAGCACTGAACCACGATAAAAATACGTTCATGGTATAAAAGAAGCTTATTAAAATAATTAAAAGCCCGCCATTTTGACACCTTTGATAAAGACGATGCAAAAATAGAGCAATAGATAGCCCGCCTATTATTTTTAGCTTACCTTCTCCTGAAACAGTACCGGCGGAACACCTTCAATTAAGGGGGGGGGGGGGGGGTGGCACTGCCGACTTTTGGTCCCATTCTTTCCGTGCAACGCCCATAGGGCTAATGTTAAAATGCCAAAATCAAAGGGGGGCACGGTGCCCCGGTGCCCTCCCCGTTCCGCCGCCTATGTCCTGAAAGTCGTTTGAGGTAGTGCGTGCATCATCGTATTTTTGAACTCAACTGATTACCTAAATCATTGGACAAATTTGTGTAACATGTAGTGTTTCTGTAGCGAGGGGATTTAGAGAAAAGGAAGAAAAGAACTTCATCTTGCGGTTCATCAAATACTGCGGTCCACTGTTGTTCGGCTGTTGTAGCAGAGAGAATAATTCGCTGCTGTAATGCTGTCGGTAGTAGAGCTGGTGATACAGGGGAACCTGAGAGTCGTTGAAGAGATCCTGAGATAGCTATAGAGAGGGATCCAGATGGTGATTACGGAGCGAGCGAAGCGAGCGTAGTCTTTCCTTAGATTAACGGAAATTTCTGAGTATGAGCGGCCGGCCGGCCGGCCGGCCGTGGTCACGCTTTTGCGAGGCTTATATCTCAGCAACCACTTGACCGATTTACACGCGGTAATTTTTGTAGGGTAGCTTCATTCCTTCTACCAAGTATTGGACTATTCCTGATGCATGTGGGTGACCCCTTATGCACGTGCCACGTGCAAAACGAAGAGGTGTCCGTTTTGTAATTGTTGCAATATCTCGGTAACTACTTGGCCGATTGCGCTGAAAGTTGGCATGTTGGTAGGCACCCACTAGGCACTGCCTATACATGTGCCAGAGTTGGGGTGCTGCTGCACGTGCGCACGTGCAGGGGTCGTTTCCAGATCTCGGGAACGGCTGGACCGATTGCGCTCAAATTTGGTACACGGTTAGGGACCGGTTAGTAGGGTGCCGTGCACAAGTCAGTTGGGACCCATTTTGCACGTGCGCACGTGCAGGGTGCCGCTTCCAGATCTCGAGAACGGCTGGGCCGATTGTGCCCAAATTTGGCACATCGCTAGAGACCAGTTAGTAGGGTGCCGTGCACAAGTCAGTTGGAGGTACCCCCTCGCAATTTCGCACGTGCAAGGCCCACCCTCTCGCTCGCTCCGTTAGTCGCCCCAAAAGGCGTTATACTGGTCTAGGGATCCGAGGTATGGATCCAGATGATAGAGATCTTGAGAGAGACGAGATCCACCTGATAGAGAGATGTAGACATAGATCCTCCTTGCGTACAAATACATCTGATGGAAGATGCTTTTTAATTTAGAGGCTTGATGATTCTGTTCATTGTATAGACCATGATGCACGAGATGCTTCTTCACTGCTCGGATTAGGGATAGAGGGATCCGATCAGCTGGGTTTGCGGCACAGTTGGGCAGGTGAAGGACAGGGCATTCGAAGTCCCGATGACCACTGCCAAACTTATGGGTGGTAATTACATTGATTAATTGAATGTGATCATTCGTCCAGTCACCCATTCCTATATCACTGGCCTCCCCATTACGAAAATTGCCCACTTAATTCGTATTAGCGTTGCTAGTTTTAACTGCCCTCGAGAATCATTTGTTCGACTGCCGTAACCGAATTCTATCAAATTCCTATCGGCCTTATTCTAAGATTCATGCGTCGTCATTCTCACACCCTTGCTCGCATTTCGTTTGCATTTCATATATTCACCCAAATTTAATTGATAGCCCCCGAAATTCCCTCCGATAGTGTTAGGCGTCTTACAAACCAGGGTCTCTGTAGTGTATCGAGTACCTAGTGCATCGGGTGTCCGAGGCTCGGCATCGGGCCCCCGGTAATACGAGTGTGAGGCGGCCGCACCCTGCTCGGCTCCAGTCAGAGCCAGCAGTCGAGAGGCTCCGCCCGGCCGCACAGCACGACAGTGCCTTAGTGTTTTGCACCGCGAGTTTGTGAGAACACATCGGAACCCGGAGACGGCGGTGAACACTACATCTGGCGACGAGGATGAGATCCTGAATACTACCGACGATGAACGTCGAGGGGGTGTCGCCGCCAACTCCGTTCCTGGCGAGACCAGGAAAACCAGCACTGCCCTGGAGTGACTGGATTTTCAGTTTCCACAACTACCTGACTGCCCTGGGAGGTGAGGCCTACAGCACGGAGAGGAAGACGGCTCTCCTTCTGCACTGTGTCGGCGCCGAGGCGCAACGGGTGTACCGTACCCTACCGGTCCAGCCGAGGAGAGAAGACGAAGACGAGTTCCATGCGGCTGAGCGGCAGCTCGCCGAGTTTTATGAACCTCAGGTCAACGTGATCGCGGAGCGGTTCTTCTTCCGGCAGCGACGGCAAGAGTCGCACGAGCCGACGGCCGACTACGTGGCGGCGCTGCGCCGCCTGGCAGTAAACTGCTCGTTTGGACAAATGACAGACGCAATGATACGTGACCAAGTCGTGGAAGCAACAGTGCATCCGATTCTCCGCGAGCGTTTTCTGCAGGATAAGGGCCTGACCCTGGACCGCGTTCTGGAGATCGCCGAGGCATTCGAGCGATCCCGACGCGAGGCGACCGCCATGGCCGGGCCGGCGCGGCCCGCCGCCGACGGAGCGCAGTCACTGCATCAGATATCTGACGCTCGTCAGCGCCGCAGGCGCCGGCCCTGGCGACCCGCCCGGCGGCAAGACGACCGCCGCCCCGCCCCTGCCCAGTTGCATGCCGACCGTCGCCCCGGACCTGCCCAGCTGCAACCGGACACGTGCCCCAGCTGCGGTCGGCGCCAGCACAATGAGCGCGGTCGGTGTCCCGCTACCGGGGCCACGTGCAGGCAGTGTGGGCGGACGGGTCACTTTGCCGTGGTCTGCTGGTCTGGTGAACGGAACGACGACAGAAGGTGTCACGAGCTGACTGTTCTCTGCTGCGCCGTACCAAATACCGATAAGATGATGTGCGAAGTACAGATGGAGGTACCAGGTATCACGCAGACCGTGAATCTGCAAGTTGACACGGGTGCCACGGTGTCCGCTTTAGGACTCGGCATCGCCAGACGTCTCTTCAAAGGCAGTCGTCTCAATAGAACGTCTGCTCGTCTGTTCGGTTTTGGTCGACACCAGCTTCAAGTGCTTGGCACGCTGCCAGCGCTGGTGACCTACCGTGGACGGCGAGCCAACACAGAGTTCTTCATCATAGATTCCGACGGTGAAGAAGCCGTCATGGGACTGGACCTGCTGAAGCAGTTGGACGTAAACCTGCACCCCGCGAGTGGGGCAATCGATCCGCTGGCGGTCACTGGGAGCGCAGAAGTCCCGGAACCGCCACCGTCTCAGCCCGACCCTGGCGAGATATGCTCACTGACAATGGTCCGTGGCCACCCCGAAGAAGCGGACCTGCATGAAGACAGCTCCGCTGAAGAAGAGGTGATCGCTCTTCTGACAGATGAAGAGAGCGTGCTGACCGAGCAAGACGTCCGCACCGCGTCAGCTGCTGATCCTGAGCTGCAGCAGCTGCGTCATCAGATCAAGCGCGGCTGGCCGAGCAGCGCCAAGGCCTGCCCGGTTGAAGTCCAGCCGTACTTCAAGATGAGACACGAGTTGTGGGTGCGCAACGACGACGTCATCCTGAGAGGAGCCCAACAAGTTGTTGTGCCCGTTCAGCTCCGCCGCAGATACCTGGAGCTGGCGCACAGCGCGCACGACGGAATCGTCCGCATGAAACAGGCGCTGCGGAATCTGGCGTGGTGGCCCGGCATCAACCGTGAGGTGGAGGAGCTGTGCCGAAGTTGCGAGCGCTGCCAGCACAGCGACGCAGTCCTCTCCCAGCGCGCACGCCCTGCGCCCATGCAGCCAGTCGACCTGCCGGACCGCGCCTGGTCGAAACTGGGCATGGATATCGTTGGTCCAATCAACGGAGCACCAGCGACTGCCCGTTACGCCATCACTCTGATTGACTACAGAAGCAAATGGGCGGAAGTCTGCCTGACGTCATCGACTGAGACTGAAGACGTCATCAAGTTCTTGTCAACTGTGTGGGCCAAAGAGGGCTATCCTGACGAGATCGTGACGGACAATGGGCCCCAGTTCACGAGCAGGGAGTTCACTGCGTATCTGGCCGCCCGAGGGGTGAAGCACACCAAATCGTCCGTCTACTGGCCTAGAGGCAACTCCGCCGTAGAGCGCTTCAACAAAACGTTCAAGTCGTGGATCACAGACTGTCCACCAGCAGCGTTCATTGACGAGGTACGCAAGAGCCTGGCGGTGTATCGAGCCACCCCACACACCACAACTGGGAAGTCACCGTCAGAGCTCCTGCATGGACGACAGATGAGGCTGAACCTGCCTGTCATTCAGCCGTCAACACCAGGAGCCGACAGTGTGGCGTCTCGAGTTCGACGCCGACAGCAGTCCAACAAGAGGTCCTACGACCGCCGCCGTGGCGTGACGACGCCGCGCATCACTGAGGGCGACTACGTCTGCGTGAGACGGCAGGGACACCGCTCGAAGACGTCCTGTCGGTTCACGTCTCCGGTGCGAGTCACTGGGCGCGTCGGTCCCGCAACGTACCGTCTGGCTGACGGCCGGACCTGGAACGCCGCCCATCTGGCCCGTCTCCCATACGCGCCGGCGTCTCCCTCAGCATCTCCCCCCGCTGGGCCCGGCGACACCACGTCGACCGCCACGACTTCCGAGGCCGACGCCGCTGGCCCGCTGACATCGCTCGCCGCTGCTTCTCGCCCGTCGACCGAGACAGCTTGCGAGCCGTCGCCGGACGCCGCCGATGTGAGCGTGCAGCGTCCCAGGCGAAGCGACCGTGCCTGTAGACGACCGGACTACTACGTGTCGCAGTGATGCTGTTCCTTTTTTTTGCGAGAGGGGGGAATGTGTAGTGTATCGAGTACCTAGTGCATCGGGTGTCCGAGGCTCGGCATCGGGCCCCCGGTAATACGAGTGTGAGGCGGCCGCACCCTGCTCGGCTCCAGTCAGAGCCAGCAGTCGAGAGGCTCCGCCCGGCCGCACAGCACGACAGTGCCTTAGTGTTTTGCACCGCGAGTTTGTGAGAACACATCGGAACCCGGAGACGGCGGTGGACACTACAGTCTCCCCGGCGAGATAAATGTCTCTTTCCGAAATCCATATGCATGCTCCGCTAACCGGCGACTAAGATACTTATCGCAGGGCCGTCCAGAATAATTGCACAAATATCCACCCTGCTAATTTATGGGATTCACTACACGTCCGATAGACTTATGGTACACATATACGCGATTTACATCCGACTTATCTCTCTATCCGGGAGAGATTACCTATGCCCTCTTCCGGTCCGCGTGTAACACCTCCGTTCACGACCCAGGGACCACCGTTCATATCCTGGAACTCTCCTCAGGAACTCTCCTTAAACCCTGGGATTTACTTTCAAGGCCTTACGTGTCCTGGAGTACATCGTTACCTCCCCTGAGGCTGTCCAGTACCGATTAAGGTACCCTTACAAAATAAGTATGAGGACTTATTCGGGACACTACAGCTTGCCTTATCCGCCCTTTGGGTGACTCACCCCTGACCTTCGGCTTCTTACCTTTGGCATAGCTTACTCTCCACTGCACGTGCCAATCTTCCCCTTCCCCCTGCCGTAGAAACCTCTCACTGCCTCGTTACCCAGTATTACCTAAGCGGGAAATCTAACAGTAGCCGGTACCACTGGCGGAAAACGTGCATATGCCCTGCGTACGTGACGGTGTGTCCCTCTTATTATTCCGGTCTGGACGTGTGTTTAGATAAGTGCATCTGTGTCTCATACGGTCATGCTGGTAAACATTACGCCATAGGAGACGGGCAAACAAGCCGTCTGCGCCTCACAATGCCCTGTGCCAATATTGGTGGAGTAATTATTGGCGCTAACTCGTAAGAACGCGAATAACAGAAACACATTATTTATCCAACCTAATCGTAATCTCAAGTCCTAATTGCTGCTGCACGCGTGAACCTAATCATCAGTTCTCGTATACAATCCTAGCAGGCCTTGAACTGCTCTTGATTTAATCAGATGATCTAGAACCAATAAGTACGTACCGATCAATCGTCTGGTTGTGATCCACCGTATCATATTAAATTACTGAATGCTCAAACGGAAATGACTCCTTGAAAACTCGTTCGATAGCTTCTGATGGACTACTACTTGTCTATACAAATTATCTTTATAGAGCGCCAGAATATTGTCATAGGGGTCCCTAGCCTTTCATAGAAAATATAATTTAAATCATCCTATTAGCAGTAAACAATGCACATCAAACGAAGTGCAGTCCTAAATATCAAATAGCATGTCATATTTTAAAATTATGCATGAACTGTTTACGTTCTTATCCTGTTGCAACTTTCACAACTAACCATGCTCCTATACAATGACCTTCACCTACCGCACGCGCCCCAATTACGGTTAGCCCACTGCCCTACTGTGGCTGCTGCTCCACTCCCGACGCTGCTCTCATGTGCCATCTAGCGGCGCACGGTCCCGCGTCGCGAACGACGATTACCACGGCTGCCGGCCGGCGCCGCGTCGACAGTCGACAGTTGTCAAGGCCGCGCCGCGATGGGCGCGTCATCACTCGCGGTGCAGTACTGGTGTGTGCGGTCTCTTCGGGCCGGGTAGATTCAACGAATGTGTCAGTGAGTGTGAATCTGGTAAAATATCGCTGCAATATCTCCCTGTTCGACATCTCATCAGCTCCATTCCACGTAAGTTTTTTTTTTAATTAAATTCCCGTCCCATTTAATCGTTCCCAACAAAGATGGTCTTTTCTATTATTTATTCTACAAAAGCACAACGATCGGTACCTATATTAGTCGCATATTAGTTTTAATCACAAACAATTCTACATCTACCTATTACTCGACATTTCGCAACTACAATGACGCAAAGTACAAGGACCATCTAAAGTCGCAAAGCGTCAGACCGTCGACCTCGAACCACTACTCTCAACTCTGCACCTAAGTAACAGAAGAAATTCCGCCGTAAGCTCAAGCATTCGCATCTGTCGAAAATCATAACTCATAGCCATACTCATAGATCGATTGCATGAATCAGTCGCCACCTTAAACATTTCATTCCTTTTGAAACGTATTTACCTGTTCTATAATTGACTTCGACTTCGCAATTAATTCCTACAGGAATATTACCAATGATTTCGCAATGCAACTTTTAGTGAGTACAGCATGAATCTATACCCTTAATTTCACAAACTTCCCAACCTCAAATCTTAATTGCACCTGACTACCCCGATAATAAATCAACGAACCAGCTTGGCCAAACACAAAGACATATTCATTATTCAATGCTGACATGCATCATGTCATCAATCTCAACGTTCGTGACAATGAGCTGCTTATTCAAATTTTAGCATCTCGCTCTCGGCCTAATCGCGATGTATTTCGCACTCCAACTGACAATAACGTATTTACTGGCGGCTCTGACATGACCTCACAATTCAGATCCTAATATGCTACTAGGGTGTCTGGACCAATAAGTTCAAAGTAATTTAGGTTTTCCAATTCCAATTGAGAGTGCATTTTATGGCAACCGAAAATGTTTGGCAGTCGTCACGGCACGGCAGCTGGGCAGAGGGGGAAGGGGCAAGGATCAGGGATTGAGCAGACTTTTCAACAGCACTCACATTCTGGAGTTCCTCTGCGCTCGAACTGAAGAGACTTCTCGCGGGTGACCCCGGACTGACGGCGGCTCCCAGATGGCGTCTCCGGCTCCGGCTGCAGACTGTGACTCTCGGCTGCTCGACTGTGATTCTCTGGTTGGGTGGTGCACCCTTTTATAGCTTGGGGGGAGGGGGTGACTGCCACGCCCTTGCGCCGTCATCTTCCTCTGCCTTCCTCTTGTGGGTGGGCCCGTAAGATGGCGCCCTCTGTCCTGTTTAGTCACCTTGCTCCTCTGTGTCTGCAATTTTTGGCCGTCGAATCATCTTCGTGTTGAGTGCTTTATCATCTTAGTAGTCGCTGGCATAAACCAATCCCCGAAAGGTTGGTGATTTTCGAGTTTTAATTTTGATTCTTAAATTTCATTTTATTCAAACTTTTGTTTCCTTCCGTTTCGTCTGCCGGCAACGCCCCTTGTGACGTCACTCTTGCTCCGCCCACTGACGTCATCTTGGTTGGGAGGGTCGGTAGAACAGCGCCTTCTGTCCGCGGTGGGGACGTCCTGAACTACGTTTGTTTCGGACAACAGCGCTTTCTGTCCGCAGTGGAGACGTCCTGAACTACGTCTGTTTCGGAAGCTGTCTGCTAAGTTTAGCAGATTCCGTTGCAGTGAGACGCACTGTTGTGCTACCATGGCTACGTGAGACCCAATGTGCTACGTGCCTTAAGCCTGCGCGTGGTGTCACAGTGTGCCGACGTTTGCTTGTAGCTTCAGCTGCTTTGTAATGACTACCAATGACTCATCCTGATGTGACTGTCTTCAGAGGTGCTTGTCTTAATTGGAGTTTAATGGCGGCCCGTTCTGTGCGGACAGTGAGAAATGATTGGGGAGGGTGGACCTGGGGACGGGTGGGAGGAGGAAGGGAATAATGACAAGGGAGGGAAGCGTGCGGCAGCGCTCTGCTCAGCTGCGCGTCACCGGGCCGACCGTGCCGAAAAGATACTACGTTAGATGGTCAAGATGTAGCGTGCTACATTTCCATTTATGATACCTTTTTGGAGGCAGTCTCGCTCGTCGTCGCCTTCTGTGCAGTCGGCAAACCCGTCACAGAGCTGGGTCCGATCCACACAGCCACCGGCCGGCCGACATCTGTGACACAGACACACATACTGTAACTGACGTCACAGAGCTGGGTCCGATCCACACAGCCGCCGGCCGGCCGACATCTGTGACACATACACACATACTGACGTCACAGAGCTGAGACCTGTCCACACAGCCACCGGCCGGCCGACATCTGCGGCAGACACACATACTGACGTCACAGAGCTGAGAACAGTCCACTCAGCCCCAGCCAGCCGACATCTGTGACACAGGGACTGACGTCACAGAGGTACGTAATGTCTCACAGACACATACTAACGACATAGACACAGGGACTGACGTCACAGAGGTACGTAATGTCACACAGACACATACTAACGACATAGACACAGGGACTGACGTCACAGAGGTACGTAATGTCACACAGACACATACTAACGACATAGACACAGGTACTGATGTCACACAGGTACGTAATGTCACACAGACACATACTAACGACATAGACACAGGTACTGATGTCACAGAGGTACGTAATGTCACACAGACACATACTAACGACATAGACACAGGGACTGACGTCACAGAGGTACGTAATGTCACACAGACACATACTTACGACATAGACACAGGGACTGACGTCACAGAGGTACGTAATGTCACACAGACACATACTAACGACATAGACACAGGGACTGACGTCACAGAGGTACGTAATGTCACACAGACACAACCTACTAACGACATAGACACAGGGACTGACGTCACAGAGGTACGTAATGTCACACAGACACATACTAACGACATAGACACAGGGACTGACGTCACAGAGGTACATAATGTCACACAGACACAACCTACTAACGACATAGACACAGGTACTGATGTCACAGAGGTACGTAATGTCACACAGACACATACTAACGACATAGACACAGGGACTGACGTCACAGAGGTACGTAATGTCACACAGACACATACTAACGACATAGACACAGGGACTGACGTCACAGAGGTACGTAATGTCACAGACGTCACAGAGGTACGTAATGTCACACAGACACATACTAACGACATAGACACAGGTACTGACATCACAGAGGTACGTACTGTCACACAGACACATACTAACGACATAGACACAGGGACTGACGTCACAGAGGTACGTAATGTCACACAGACACATACTAACGACATAGACACAGGGACTGACGTCACAGAGATACGTAATGTCACACAGACACATACTAACGACATAGACACAGGGACTGACGTCACAGAGGTACGTTATGTCACACAGACACATACTAACGACATAGACACAGGGACTGACGTCACAGAGGTACGTAATGTCACACAGACACATACTAACGACATAGACACAGGGACTGACGTCACAGAGGTACGTAATGTCACACAGACACATACTAACGACATAGACACAGGGACTTACGTCACATAGGTACGTAATGTCACACAGACACAACCTACTAACGACATAGACGCAGGGACTGATGTCACAGAGGTACGTACTGTCACACAGACACATACTAACGACATAGACACAGGTACTGATGTCACAGAGGTACGTAATGTCACACAGACACATACTAACGACATAGACACAGGGACTGACGTCACAGAGGTACGTAATGTCACACAGACACATACTAACGACATAGACAGACGTCACAGAGGTACGTAATGTCACACAGACACATACTAACGACATAGACACAGGGACTGACGTCACAGAGGTACGTAATGTCACACAGACACATACTAACGACATAGACACAGAGACTGACGTCACAGAGGTACGTAATGTCACACAGACACATACTAACGACATAGACACAGGGACTGACGTCACAGAGGTACGTAATGTCACACAGACACATACTAACGACATAGACACAGAGACTGACGTCACAGAGGTACATAATGTCACACAGACACAACCTACTAACGACATAGACGCAGGGACTGATGTCACAGAGGTACGTACTGTCACACAGACACATACTAACGACATAGACACAGGTACTGATGTCACAGAGGTACGTACTGTCACACAGACACATACTAACGACATAGACACAGGTACTGATGTCACAGAGGTACGTACTGTCACACAGACACATACTAACGACATAGACACAGGTACTGACGACACAGACACACATACTGACGTCACAGACACACATACTGACGTCACAGAGCTGAGACATATCCAGAGCCCCCGACCGGCCGACATCTGTGACACAGACTGAGGTCAGACTTCAGAGACACATAGACTGACTTCACAGACTTAGACTGGCGCCATAAACACAACGTGGCGTCTGATTGACCCACAGACACACATACTGACGTCACATACTTAGATTGACGTCATAAGATACAACATGGCGTCTGATAGACCCACAGACACACATACTGACGTCACAAGCACACATCCTGGCATCGCAGACACACATACTGACGTCATAGACCGCAAAGCTGCTTAAAGCTAGTAATTAACCTCCCCGCCGCGTTTATTCAGCATTTCGAAAGAAATGCAAGCCATGAACCGAGCGCCGCCTATACGACAGCCACTCTGGCCACCCGTCACCGTCACGCTGTGGTCGCACCTGTACTGGAGCGGCGAGCAGCCGTCACAGCCGAGCTCGTCACTGTCGTCGTCACACTGCGGCGTACCGTCACACCGCCACTCGGCCGGCAGACAGGACGTCTGGTCGGCGCACGCGAACTCGGAGAGCACGCAACCGTCTGCAGAAGGGAGCCAAAATAAATGTTCATAAACGTGAGAAAATCAACAAAAGTGAAATAAACTTTACCCATAGTTGTAGCGGAAATATAATAAAAGTAAACGTCTTAATTATTGAACAGTCCATGACGCGTCACGCTGTCACTTGTTGAGTTCATTATACAACGATTATACCTGCGGCTGATGAGTAGCAGACGCTCGGGTCGGTGGAGTCTGGCATCAGACTGCAGTTGAAGGCGCGATTCCTGCTCAGACTGGAAGGGATCGCAGCACCGCAGCTGGACACTATGTCTGTCCGAAGGTATAGAGGAGCGGTGATCGAGGTCAGTTGGCGGTAACCAATAGTTAATCGGTAGGTACCGAGGTACTCGTATCTGTCTTCTGTATAGGTAATTGGCCTGAACGAGAAATGCATACTTTTTATTTCTCTATTATCATGGTAAGTGTTTAGGGGACATGAATGTGTAGTAGATACCATGCTCTTCAGATAAACTGCGCAAGCTAGTTTATCTTATGGTTCGAAACTTATACGTCAGATTAGCCGGCTGACATTATTCTCTCCAGAACACACGTTCCGATCACGATCTCACCCTGGCAGAAGTGTCGGCACGGCGGCAGGACGTGCGGCGTCGGCCGGCTAACACACTGGGGCTCCATGGCGGCACACACGTACTCGGCTGCCAATGGACTGCAGCCGCTCTCCGAAATCGCCTGGAAAACACCACCGAAACGTCAATAATAAGCCAAACACATATCCCAGCGAAACCATAACGAGCATAGAATACAAGCACTTGAACTATATCGTTCTGAAATGCCAAGCATTTTATCGATACCAAACCAATAGACACCTATATGACATGAGAATTAGGCAAAGATGCAAAACAAAAATTGTACCTATCAGGCTATCACCTTATCGCATTGTTAGAAGAAAAAAAAAAATACAGCACACCTTCCTGTGCAGCTGATAAACGGGTGAGGTTGAAGCTTTCAACACCATCTCCCCATAGCTGACCTCAAAGAAGACGAGATTATCGACCAGTTCCTGGTCGGAGGAGGCGCCGGCGAAGTTTGGCAGCGACGTGGTCCGGTAGGGGAGCCGGCCGTCGCAGAATCTTAGTCTGCTTACCGTGCACTGGTCGACCAGGTTTGTCTCTGGGGACGACAGCGAAACGGTGCCCCGTGGTTGAGAAGGTTGAAAGTAAACATAACAACGACTTTTGTTTACACCAAATAAGGCATATAGAGAGAAGTGGCATCAACATGTTAAACGTTTAAAGTATTATTCGATTGGTTTGGGTATTAGGTACATTGAAAGCGGGTGTAAACTGTAAATACAGGTTATTAGACAAAAAACGTTTAAACGTTAAAACCCCTAAAGCGTTTCAACGTCATGAGAGAAAACCACTCACGTGATTTGAATCCATCCGAGCTACCGTTTTCGTTTTTGGACACGTCACTTTGCTCCTTCTGTGACTCAGCGTTATCCTTCAGGGAAACTAAATGAGAAGGACTCGATTTGGGATCCAAAGAACCCTCGTCAGGACTCTTCTGTTTCCCAGCACCTTTCGGTTCTGGATGGATTTCTTGTGACTTAGGCTGATTTATGACAGGCTGGCTGTCCCTTTGACTTGCTCTTCCATCTTGATCCTGTCGAGACCTCGGCTCATCTTCCACTGGCTGTCGAGTCGTACCGCTCACTGGTCTCTGACTCAGCTCCCGACTCTGCTGCTGAGCCACCTGTGACCGCTGTTGACTCCTTTTCGACCCAACACCCTGTCCACTCGGAATCTGTGAGAGTCTCCGACTCGGCGCCGACTGGGGCTGCTGACTTGCACCACGACTCTGACTCCGGGACACCTGCTGACTCGGTCGTCGTCTCGACTCGAGTCTGCGCGTGGAGTCACTGGCTCTCTCCGGTCCCGAGTCGGAGTCGGTGGAGGGTGCTGCGGCAGCCGGGTGGACCAGTCGGGAGAGGCCGTCCCTGGCCAGAGAGGCCAGAGTGCTGCCCGCCAGCATACCGGCCAGTGTCTGAAACAGAATCGGTAGGACGTCATGCTCTTGTAGAATGTAAGGGACGCCAAGCAAAAAAAAAAAAAATGTCAAGGAAATAATTCGCACATCACATCGCTGGCCCGCTGCGTAGGACACCTAGTTACATAAACGGAAAACAGCAGCTCCATTTTTTTGCGACAATTGATGTGATCAAATGGTAAAAGCAGATTGGCAGAGGGAAGCAAGAGGAAGAGTCCTTACCATTGGAGGTGACTGCGCCCCTTCGCTATCTGCTGTTGCTTGTGAGGTTGCCGTCGCTGCTGCTGGTGGTGATGCTGGAGTTGGTGCCGCCGTACCGGATCCTGCCCTGTCGGGTCCGACGATTCCGGAGCTGGAGGGATGTGTCGTGCTACCTGTGACCTTCACACCGCTGCGACTCTCGGCGGTCCTCACAGGAGCTCCACCTCCCCGATTGGAACTGGTCCGTCTGGCTATCCCATCTGAAGGAGTAGGACTTAGTTTCACGACGTCCGTTGACACCCGAGCGCCGCGAAAGGCTGAGCCCGTTCTGAAGATTCCCGACGACTGGGTGACGAGCACGCTGGACTTCTTTGCAACGGAGGAGACACCGTCGCGGACAAGACTTGCTCGAGACCTCACAGGGGACGATGCGTCAGAGGGCGGGGTCCCTCGCTGCGCAGATTGTCGCCTCTGTGAAGTTCCGCTGATATCTTGTTGTGACGGGTTTGCCTGTTTCGGCATTGGTTTTGTTGGACTTGCTGCTTCAGGAGGAGACGCAGGCGAAGAGCTTTGAGATGATCGTCTCTGAGACACGGTACTAGAAGTCTGACCGAGCGAGGACCTTCTTCTAGTGGTAGCGCTGCTTACTTGCCCTAGAGAGGATCTCCTTCTTGAAACGTTACTATCTGTTTTGGAGACGGAATGTTTTTGATTGAGCATGCTACTGGCTGTCTGAGTCCGAGTTTGGCTGCTCTCTGTCGATGCGACAACGTCAGGCGCTGCTTCTGACGCAGTCGCACCCACAGGCTCTTCAGTATCATGAATAGTTGATGATGTTGTTCTTGCGTCGCCTAGGGAAGATGAGAAAGAGGACTTCTGCTCTCTCAGCTGTCCGGTGCTGTCTTCTCGGCTTTGAGTAGCACCGACACCAGGGTTAGAGCCTGCTGAAGGAAGAGGAATATCTTCTGTTGGTTCATTGACATGAGAGAGGTCTTCCGGCACATCTTCATTCGACGACGACGAAGAGGACGAAGACGATGCACTGCTGCGGGCATCATTTGCACTGGTTTGCTCGACATCCGCCGCTGCCGAGCCTTGGAAAGACAAGGGCTGCTCCTCTGCTGCAGCTATTGATGCTGCAGGTGAACGAGCCATCTCAGGCTGACTGCCCGCTTGCGGTGAAGTATTATCATCATCCGTCGAGGAGGCAACTCGTGGAGGCAGCTCATTTCCGAATAAACCACCTGAGAATAATGAATCTCCGTTGGCTGTGCCGTATTCAGCCGGCGTGGCAGGTGGTGTGGCAGCAGGTGCGTCATTGACCTCTACTACTGCCTCATCATGGGACTCGCCGTCATCGGACGATGACTTTGCCCCCGTGGAATCTCGTGGAATCTCTGATCCTCCAACGCCTGCCGGAGGACCGGCCCCAAAGCTGTCTGTAGGCTCGTCTGTTTTAGAGGGAGGTCCGAATCCTCCAGGTGTTGTGGTGTCCCATGGGTCTGCATTTTGACTGTTTGACGATGCACCAGCAAATGTTTCAAAGGGGGATTCTAGTTGAGCTCCTGCAGCTCCAGTCTGGAAACGTGTTTCACCTTCTTCAGTTTCGGTCGAGGACTGTTCTGTCTCTTCATTTATCCGAGGGTCGCTACCAGGAGCTCCTTGGTTCCATTCGGGAGCAGCTGGTATGTCAGATGATGGCCCGAACCCTCCTGGTGTCGACCTCCAGGGATCATCGTCTGTGGCATCATCACCGGTAGGAGGCGAGCTGATTGGGCCTCCTCCCTGTGATGCAAACAAATTGAACTGATCACTGCCACCGTCACCATCATCAGGTCCAAACTGCTGCTCCGTAGCAGACGAGCTGTCTGGGTGCGTGCCTTGCGCTTCCCACTCGCTAGATGATTCCTGAGGGGTTCTCGAGAACGATGGTCCGACGCCGCCAGCCTTCTGGTCGGAGAAGGCGCCATCACTTCCAGAAAACCCTCCCTCGAGCGGCCCTCCTGGACCAGGATACTGTCCCGCGAATGGGTCCTCACCCGCTGGAGATGTTGTTTCAGACGGCCGTCCACTTCCAGAGAACTGCCCCAAGGACTGTCTGTCACTCGGCGGGGAGAACGGATCAGGCTGTCCGTCATCTGGATATTGTCGCCCAGAAAATGTATCTTCCTGTGGTGGCGACAGCGGTTCTTGTAGTCCACCGTTCCCTGGAGACTGGCTTGAGAACGGGTTGTCCTCTGCCGGCGACATCCCGGGAGGGAAACCGAAGCCATCCTCTTCCCCGATCTCTTCTTCTATCTCTCCGTCGTCCGAAGAGAAAGTGGGAGGAGGCGGAAGAGGCGGCGGCTGCGGCTCTGGCTCCGGGTCCGACTTCTTGATCGGTTGGTTGCTGGGCGATAGCTCGATGTCAGTGCCTATCTCTGAGCCGGATGAAGAGCTTGATGATGATGACGACTCAGACGAGGAAGATTTCTTTGGCTTTCCGGAGTCGTCCATCGCTTCTGCGAAAAACATTGCTTTATCAGAATGTGCTTAGAAGGGCTGCCTATTATAATAAGATGAAAAGTTAAAGGTGACTTTAGATTCCAATACATCTTCTTTACCAACAAATCTGTTTTGTAAGTCCACTTTTAAGAAATATCTTAGTGAGTGTGCTTATCTGCTAGTTTTATGTATGTTCGAGGCATTTTTTAGATCACATTACCTTTTATGATAGAGTCGTGCCAATTAGCCTCGTCGCCGAAATCTTCAAGCTCCGAAATAATGTCGTACTTATAAGTGTCTCCTATAGATGCAGAAGTCGTATGGTAATTCTAAGATGTGCATGGTATTAAAAGACACAAGTTATATCGAAGCATATCAATTGACGGTAGAATTAATATTAATTATATTCATTTACTGATAGATTCAAGCTTGTTTAGTTACTGACATCAAGTAAATAAGCACAGATCAAAAGGGCGAAACAATAACAATACTTAAAATGATGTCATGAAACCTCATTTCCTTTAGATAATAGAACAGTATAATAAACCGCGCCATCTAAAGCTCGCGTACGGTTTTTCAACCAGTTGTAATGAGTCTAACGAGAAGACGTGAATGCTGCCAAGGCCGTAGAAAAATACGACAAGATGAAAATAATTTGAAAATAAATGTTGCATGGTTGCATCGGTTGCACCGAAATGCCGATCTATATCCATTGAATTTTCTATTAATCACAAACACCACCCCACCATTCACCTGGAAGTACTTCTCGTTTACAAGTAACGAAAATATTCCCAATCTTATGTTACATTTTGGTATCAGCTTATCCTTCACCGATCATGAATTATCTGACCTATGTTTCTGTGGTTTTGAAGAAGGTCTTCAATTTTGATCGTTTCCAGTACCGCTTCTTCGCCTGGCCATTTCTCTGATAAATCTGAAACGGAAACGTGGAACAAAGATCTGACAATGCCGATAATTATCGATTAATGTTTTCATACCTATATCAAAGTTAAATCTGTATGCGATCGGTTGGTATAAGTTTATTAATTTTGTGACTGGACACATGTTACCGGGAAAGGTAAAAAGTGACATCCTTCTCAAATTATGAAGTACTGTTGACAACCAACATCATTGTGTTATGTCTTGAACATTCGAACCTAATGAATGTATATTGAAACGGTTAAAATAGCTTATGCGGGGACTAAGACACGCTTTATCTTATCAATACATTCCAGTGCGTGACTTTGCTTCGGCTCTGGTAGCCATGCCTGCGCCCGTGCGTTTTTTGCCTTATCTGAGGTGCATGCATGGTTTATAACGTGTTACATTTAATGGACATGACTGTGTTTAGGCGACATGACGAGCAGATGACCATTCATACACAAACATACCCCTGAGAACGAAAAACACCAGTGTGAGAACAGCGGCGATCACGAGGACGGCCACCAGGAGCACCAGCAGGCAGAGACAGCTGTCCCTCAGGGAGCGGAGTGGCCGCAGTCGACGGCGACGCTGCTCCCGGTAATGGTGACCCCGCTCCGCGGATAGATCATCTCGCTACCGGGGCCAGATGGAAAAGGTCAGTCATCAAGGTAAGGTCACAGACAGGTCAGATAGAGTCAGTCTCCAGCTGATGAGGTTCAGAGAAGATCGGTCAGTCTAACTAACGCTGAGGTGTGAGGAGAGGTCAGGCTAGCAAGGTAGAGCTAAAGGTGTAACGGAAAAAAAATGATTAGATTCTTTCACAAACTGGATGAACTTGAGCCACGCGAAGAGAACACTGGATAATTGAAAAATGCCTCCAATTATAAATTTAGTCTAGACGGTGAGCGAATGCACAGCATAAATTATCATCTTTTTGTAGTGAGTCCGGGATAACATGGAATGGGTACCCGCTGAACAAGCACAGTTATTTGGGGGTCAATAGACACGGACGTCACACCCTTCCGGGAGAAACTCAAGCAGTGACGAGCGGCGCGTGCGGCACCCGACAGCGAAAGTGCAGGTCACACTCAGTCGGGCTGGTGAATCCGCCTTGTAAAGCTCAATGACTGTGAACAGTGCACCTGTGTGCAGAAACCGGCAAAGTGACTCCGAGTTTCCGAATAGTAGGACGTGAAAGTGTTGACAGACATGCACATTACGATGATGCATTGCAAGAGATTATTTTGCATATTGCACATACCTACCTACTTTATTGTAACCCACCTTATACTCAGACTTAATTTTGTCTTACGACAATTTCCATTCTGATATATATATATATATATATATATATATATATATATATATATATATATATATATATATATATATATATATATATATATATATATATATATATATATATATATATATATATATATATATATATATATATGTTGCAGGCACTTTAGAAAATCAGTCATTTTGTAAAATGCCTAGGCATTTTACAAAAAGACGGCTGTTTGAAAAATGACTGAACGCAACCAGGCTTTTTTCAAAATGGCTAGCCATTTTACAAAATGACTAGGCATTTTGCAAAATGTCTGACCAGCATGGAACGTAGATCCCACTACAGATACTAGGTATGGCCAACAGTTTTTGGACGTTTTCCTACATATACCCTATAGGTACGTGTTCAGCCTGTAGCTGATCGATTTGAAGCTCTGTGATGACGACAATGCTGAGTAGCGACCAGGTTGAGTTGCAGACTCGGCTGTAGCATAAAGCATTGTTTAGTTAACGCTGTAAAAACTCCCAAGTACATCAACGCCGTTCATGTTCTGCCTGAAACTAGACCTAACAAAACCAGCCGGAGACCGGCCCCAGTTAATAGGCAGACCCGGTTGATGTGCAATTACATGTAAACGAATGAGTGTAGTCTTTGTTTGATTGTGTCTTTGTTTGACAGCTTTGAGGGTCTCGCGAGATTAAGCGGTAGGTTTTGCACTTTTACATTTCCGGTTATATCTCAGAAACTAATCGATCTACGATGAAGCCATTTTACACGATCATGGCCGGTTTGTTACCCAACCAGTCGATCGCATATTCAACATTTAAAAGCTTAAGACGACGAAGATATAGCCTGAAGTACACTAAATTTTTTAGGTGCAAAACCTACCGCTAAAACCCGCGAGACCTGTACCTACCTACTTGCATGGTCCCAGTTAAAAATATCAAGCTCCACATCGGGAGAATCATCAGGTCGCTTGGCGTAGGACGAGAGCGTTGGTTTCAGAAGACACTAACGCCTATGTAAGTGTGTGGGATCCAATCCTCGCGACCTCTAATGGTTTTACACTCAGATACAGGCCGGCATAGGGCCAGTCGTTTGTTGACGCTCCAGATCGATCATTTTAAATCCAGCAGCGTCGCTGACGTGGGGGTTGGAAATGTCACGGGCCTGCACTTCTCAAAATAGAGAGAGGTAGGTATGGACTTCCCACTGCTGGACTCCTCTGGTCATAATGCTGGACTCCTCGGCCCACCTACACGCTACCAAAACGTATATAATTAGGTACTCGTATCTACAACACGCTGCTCAGTCATTTTGTAAAATGGCTAGGTATTTTGTAAAATGCCTAGGCATTTTGCAAAATGACTGGAGAGTCAGTCATTTTGTAAAATGCCTAGGCTTTTTGCAAAAAGCCTGGAAAATCAGGCATTTTGCAAAATGCCTAGGCATTTTACAAAATGACTGATTTTCTAAAGTGCCTGCAACATATATATATATATATATATATATATATATATATATATATATATATACAATTATACATACCTTAAAAACTTTCATGCCGTGATGCATACGTACACAAAAATGATATCGTACATATGCGAAAAATTGCGATGACCTATATGGCAATCGATTTAACACCAACGTTACGTTGAGATGCATGCGCTTGACTGAAATTAACAGATTAGACTCGGATTAAAATTAACACCATAAGACTTCCATAAAATCCGAAATAAATCCCATCTTTCACGAGATATTCATGAGGTAGGTACGTCGAGAAATTGAATTTAGCGTTCGTAAGAGAACTAGCATTCCTATAATACATATAGTTATTTGAGTAATCATGGCTTTGAATTTAGGGTTATTGACATGTCGCTTGGGCCATGCACTATTCGTTTATTTGACACGCATCAAAGCTGAACACAGGACTGCAGATACATCCTTGTATTTATCTTAAACCCACGCACCGACGGGGGTCTGCGCCAACTTACAACCGACGGGGGGGGGGGGCGGATGACCGCCCCCCTGAGATCTCGAGAACGAATCAAGATAGCGACAAGCGGTAAACGGCATGGGGTACGCACGGACAAGGTCTACAATTTTTGCTCAGGTCATTTTCAGGTGAGGTCAAAGATGACGTCACAGGGGTCAAAAAAGTCAAAATGGCGGCGTTAGATATGGAGAGAGTTTTTCTCAAATAACTTTCGAATTAGCCAAGCATAGGAACAAACTAAGGGCATCATCGTGATCCTCTCGTCAACAGGGCCTCCTCTAACATACCCACTGGGTGGGCAAATGCCCACCCAGTCGCCACAATTGCCCACCCAGTGGCGTCGATTTGCCCACCCAGAAGCAAATGCAAAAATAAAGGTCCGGCCGGACGTCCGGTACTACCTTTCCGGTCTTAAGCAAACTGGATGCTGTTTGAAGGTCAAAAAAAGTTTTCTGGTTGCTCGATATTCAGGAGCGTAGCCAGGATTTCCTCAAGGAGGGGGCTAAACGCACAAGGGCGCAAGATAACCCCCTCAAAAATCCAAAAAGCCATCGGGTTGCATCCAATATTTTTTTGGATGGGGCCCAAATAAATGGAAAAAATATTCATTAACAAACAATGTTAGAACTGAGGGGGTAAGCAGTATATGGGCCCCTGTTAGACAGGCCCACGAATAGCTTCATAGAGTCGCCAGCCGGTTCTGATGGCGGTCTGAGGACCCGTAGGTCGGATGAGGGTTCTTCAGACCGTCACAGGCCCCTATAGCCCATGAGAGCCTCGTAAGCCGTCTGAGGGTCATATAAGCCGTCTAGGGCCACTCAGACCGACAAAAGGCCCCTTGCACTTGCAGAGGCCCAGTCAGGCCGACGTAGGGCCCTCTCAGACAAACTAAGGGCCCGTTCAGGTCATTTGAGGGCCTCCTCAAACCGATAAGGGCCCCTCAAATCGACAGTGGATCCGATCCGAGCTCCCTCAAACCGATATAGGGTCAGACCAACAGTCGGAACGCATTGATTCTGTTTACACACCGTTGGACCCAAGTTGGACCCATCCCATCCAACTGGCCCCCTGGTTTCAATAGGGCCCCAAGGCTCTAAAATTGGGTCTCTCTTGGCCAAAGAATAACTACTCAGCTGTGTCAAAGGATCTGCCTCAGGGCCTTTGCGTCGCCAAGGGCCCACTGTGTCAGTCAGGGGCCCCTATGGAATAAGGACCCCTGGCTTCCAGGAGGGGCCATGGTCCCTTTGGCCCCCTCCTTGGCTATGCCACTGCAGGTGACAAACGTTCTTTCAGACGACCAGGGGGCAGGGGCCCAGGCGACCAGAACCCCAGGTGACCAGGGGCCCCCAGGCGACTAGCTCCCCCCAAGCGACCAGGGGCCCCCTGGGCGACCAGAGGCCCCAGGAAACCGGGGGTCCTCGGATGAGTGCAGGGGCCCATTGGGTAATCAGGGGCACCTCGGGTAACCAGGGCCACAGAAATGAAACTTGAATTGATATAAATTTGCTTCCGAGTAAAATACGTTTTATCCAGTGTTAGAAAAAAATATCCCGGGGCCTGTGGGGCCCCCATGGCGCCTTCTGCGCTCAAGGGAGGGGGCCATTGCCCCCGTGGCCCCTCCCCTTGGCCACGCCCCTGCCGATATTGGAGTTATCAAGTAATTGTCTCGTAAGTGAAAAGGCACGTACAATAAAGGTACAACCCTCTGCAAGCTGCTTGGTAGGTATCTTTTTTCGACAAAACCGAGAATAACGCGAATACGCTAACGGTCATTCGGAAATCGTAACAGCAAGACGCGCGAGACTCCGCACCTCAGATTGGGCTTATTTTGGTATACATTTTCCATCTAGTTTGACAACAACACACAAGAGTTTATATTTCCCCCAAAAACAAACTTTTGCTTTTTTGCTACGGTAAGAGTACACATTGTTCAGTGACTGAATTAATCGAAGGGGTGGAGCATGGCGCATCTATATGCAATGTGTTCCGACCGACTGATAATCATAACCTTTGAGATATTAGGTATCGGTTTTGTCGAAATAAGAAAGGGCCTTGAGAATACCTACCACGCAGTTTTTGCGGAGGGCTGCAAGTACAGCCCTCTGCAGACTGCGTGGTAGGTATCCTTTTTCGACAAAACCGAGAATAACGCGAATACTATGCTATCGGGCACTCGGAAATCGTAACAGAAAGATGCGCGAGACTCCGCAGCTTAGATTGGCATTATCATCGTATGCATTTTCCATCCAGTTTGGCAACAAAACCCAAAAGTTTATATTTGCCCCCAAAACGAACTTAAACATTTTGTTGCCACACAAGGCGTAGGTATGCTTTGTTTATTGATAGGCCCTATCGAAGGAGTGGAGCATGGCGCATCTATTTGCAGTGAGCTTCGACCGACTGATAACATGACTTTTGAATTATAATCAGTTTTGTCGGAAAAAGAATACCTACCACGCAGTCTGCTGAGGGCTGTACATGTAATCTGGAACGAATCGCTCGAGCATAGCTAACCATAAAACATACGACAAACGTTAACTATCATCTTATTTCCAATAATGGCACAGCTTATTTCGTCTCATCCCCGCACCCCCCCCCCCCCCGGTAACAGGTTTTGAAATTGGTTGAACCCCAAAACAAGTGGCTGGATCCGCCCTTGGGCGGGGAAGTGGCGAAAATTTTGCCCACCCAGTGAAAAATCCTTAGAGGAGGCCCTGCTCGTCAATCCGCATCGAATCATATATGTGTGACCATATATGATATATATGACCATAAAACATGCATCACATGATATTTTCATATTGTGACTCTCAGTGAACTGACCTCTGTGACCTGATCTAGTATCAGTGACCTCAAATAGCAAAATATCTGTTTGATTAACAATTCCCCATAGACGATTTTCAATGAAATGCATTTTACTCGATTATAGGGGAAGCGGGGGTAACACCGCCACTGTGGGAAACACCGCCACCCCATCTGGCGGCGAAAGTATGAAATGTGAAGTGTAAAATTCCGTTATTTCCTATTAATCGCACGAAGGTAAGTGTCTTCTGATTTGTGTTCCGGTGTTTCAGTGTAATCGAAGCCCAATGTGGGCATTTAAAGAAAAATGCACATTCTCTTATAAAAATTCGATGAGTTGGGAGCACTTTTGAATGTCCTTAAGAAGAGACTCATTTTGATTTACTTGATTACATCGAAAAATAACTGATCGGCTTTGTCCAGTAAGATAGGTTTGCTTGAACCGTGTAGTACATTCTTGCCGCTGGCGATTTTTGCTTGTGATCACTTATTGGGGAACACCGCCACCCCGTGGCGGTGTTACCCCAATTGAGGTTGCGGTGTTTCCTGTTTGTAGCGTGATAAGTGATGAAACTCCAAAGACACGCTTTATTTATGTTCGTAGATGTTCCTAAGTCGGGAAAAAGCAGCTTATTTGATTTTTTTACTTTATATTTTTCATGCATCCCGACCAAGCACTTGCCAGCTGTATAAAACTGGCAAGCAGCTGATGAACCTATACCTATTTAGGTGTCCATTACCGATTATTTGCGAAAATTACCACTTACGGACAGGAAACTCATCGCACGCGATCTTTGAACAATTAAAAGCTTTCGTAGGAATGGGTTGGGTTAACATCAACACCGGTGGCGGGGTTACCCACACAATTTGTAGGCAGCAAATATGCAAGGTATTTTTAAAAGTCGTGATACATGAAAACCTTTTAGGAGCATGCAAAATAAGTACCTAAAACACGTGAGAAAATGTTTAAATATTGTAACCAAGACAATAACTACCAAGAGACTTCACACATATTCTCTCATTATGGCTAAAAGCTTAGGGGGGCGGTGTTACCCCCGCTTCCCCTACAACACATTTCTTGAAAAGCCTGTAAACGGTGAAAATCGACCTTTCACCTGACCTGTGACGTCATCGGTTTGACTGAGGTCAATGAAATTGAGTCACAAGGTTGTCACAACGTTTACTGCTTGTCGACATGTTGCGTGGTTCTAGAGATCTTAAGGGGGGATCCCCCCCCCCAACGTTGCTCGGTAGACCCCAACAGGGCGCGGGTTAAGCGATGTTTGAAATGTTAAAAAAGAACGTGTGATATGATGTAATTTATCCGGCTGGAAGGTTCCAGAGATGACGATAAATGCGTATCAATTGTATTTATGCGGACAATGTTTCGCTGATGACTGCCTCTAATACTTACCATTGTTGCTGTTGTTAGCGACTGGTCGACTACTGTTGCATTTGGAGCCTGTACTCGACAGTCAGAATTCCTGGAGATAGTATCTTCATATCTGGTCCACTAATACTCGAACGTGAGCGTGCTGTCCTTCTGTAGCACTCTCAGGAACCAGCAGTCTCAGAAACCTCAGGAACCTCAGCCTCTCAGGACCCTCAGGATCCGGCGGTCCCAGGAACCGTTCACCGCCCACAATCTCACACCGGGCACTGTGTCAACCGTTCAGCAGGCGACCCAGCCCGTCTGTGACTCTCACTAACACTACGGTAACCCTCTCGTCTGCTCGCGTCTGCCGGCCCAAGCGAGACACATTTTAACTTCATGCTCCGTCGTGTCACTTTCCCTCGGTACGGCTTTACAACACCTATTCACAGCAACATCCAGATGCGCTTTCAGCAATAATGTAACGCTTTCAGCGCAATATTTGGGTGGAACTAAATGCTTACTTCGAAATCTAAGCTACCTTCCGGCATTGGCGGTTATGTGCGGCGTGTATGCCGCATGATTAGTAAGAGGCGACCACTAAATTAAAGACTCAAACGCTCCGACCGGTTCTCAATGAATAACACTGCGTACCAAAAATGCCAACCGCTCTCGTCATAAGATATTCAGCTTTAAATAACTAGGTTATCTACATCATCATTTTGAACCAAATTAATACTTTCAACTTAACTCACTCATTCCTTCCTTTGTTGTCTCCAAACAGTCGTTCGATTGTCTGGAAATCGTATGCTAAATCCCGTACCTGTATGCGACTGGTACATATAAAGGCCGATAAAAGAATTTGAATAGGCTCTGGCATGCGATTTCCTGGCTACCCAAAAAAGTCTGTTTCAGTCTTGCTATCAAAACATGACCTCGCCCGCACAGGGGGGGGGGGGGTTGATGCAACCCCCCTAAGGTTTTTCGCGAATAACTCGCTTAAAAAGCGGCTGATCGCGACGAAACTTTCAGTACCCTCGCATTGATCAATTTAACACCCATCCTGAAAATTTCATGACCCTGACCCAAATGACCTTTGACCTGTGACCTACTTTTCGAGACCATGTTTGGCCGGAACCGCGATTCAGCGTATGTCGGCTCGCATTAGCAGCGCGTTTGCAGTCTTTTCGTGGTTTCAAGCGTTCAAACATGTGATATGATGTTGCCCCCATGCATTAGGGTGGGTGTCAAGGTCACCTGAAGGTCAGGTCAGGTCATTGACCTTTGGTGACCTCGGTTCACTTTTTCGAGTTTGACATGTTTCTAGGTCAGTTTTTTTTTCGAGCTGAATTCGAATTAAACAACCACATGAACGTTTACAAAGTAGTTTTGGTGCCTTCGTAACATGTTACGAGGCTGTCAGAGGCGGTTGACACCTACTACAAATACCTGGCAGGACCTCTACTGGTTGACCTGACCTGACCTAACCCGACCTGGCCTAAATGAATGAAGACATCATCTGTGATGGCAAAACTAGCATGATATTCGTGATCAGCACCCCGAAAAACCCCATAGCAGCCACACTACGACGTTCTAACAGGTCCCAATTTTCCCGCCTTTTGGGTCATTGACCTGACCTGGAAGGTCAACCGATAACCTAGGACCTTAAAATTTGGTATCATCGGCTTTCTCTCGTCACGGGCAACACGCTCGTTTTTTCCGCGAAGCTCTAGCTTGATCAGGAGCGAAACGGCAAGGGGTTATACCTTATACGTTCGCGGCTGAGCATTACTTTGGTTCAAAACAATGATGTAGATAAGTTAGTTATTTAAATCTAAATATCCTATGACGAGAGCGATGGACATTTTTGGTATGCAGTGTTATCCATTGAAAACAGGTCGAAGCTTTTGAATTTTTAATTTAGTGGTCGCCGCTTACTAATCATGCGGCATACACGCCGCACATAACCGCCAATGCCGCAACGCAGCTTAGATTTCGAAGTAAGCATTTAGTCTCACCCCAATATTTTGATGACATAAAATAGCATTGAATGAAAGTAGAATTGTATAAAATATTGTCACATCTTCCGTCGACTGCGACTATTGTTCAACGCTTCGCTGCAGTCCACCAGAAGTGCGCTGATGCAGCTGACACATCAATTCGCTTCGTCCCAGAGTCAACGTCTGTCCCACCGAGTCCCCTCCATGTCCCAGTTCCACAGTGACTCTGTCCCACCACAATCTCTCTCGTCCCACCCTACTCGTACTCTCCCATGTCCCAGCAGACTCTCCCCTGTCCCACTATGTCTCCTTGGTATTCACTGTGTTCCTTCCTTTACTAACGTACTCTCTCATGTAACAATATTCTCCCATATCCCACTCCGGTTTCCGATGTCCGCTGTTCGTCCCACCTCCCCTCTCTCTGTCCCACTCTGCTCCTCTCCCTGTCCGACCACCGCTCTCCTCCCGTTCCACGAGATACCAGGACATCGCCCTGTCCCGCGCTGCAGCTCTCTGTGTGCCTCTGAAGGTCATCGCCTTGAGGCATGACGCACATCGACCCCGAATATCGAGTCGTGAGAAGCACACGCTCCAAGCTCGCACGAATTTCCGGCTGGCAGAGGGGCGAATTGACGACACACGCACACAAATTATACGGTCCCAGAATGTACGCTGCTCAGTGCCTTACACGGTGCGTAATACCGATTCCCTGTAGATAATCATCTTCATCATTCATCAACATCATCGTGATATATTTGAACATTAGAACTAGTGGTGTCATTTTCCAAAAAATGTCTGACCGATACCGACCGAAACCAAAATTTGGGGAAAATTTCCGACCGAAAACATCCCAGGCCAAAATTTAACCGAAATTTGACCGAAATTCTATTTGCTCTATTCTATTACTCTACCCCAAAATTAAAATATTTGGTAAATTCTGATGGAAAATAATGGGAAATGGCATTTCAGTCCAAGTTCAGTCAATTCTTAGCCGCTGCAAAATACAATTTGTGGTAGAAGTTACATTGCTAAGGGTAGGAACACATGGACCTCAGCATTTCAAAGATTTGGTTAATTAGAATTGTCAAGAACCTACTGCGGTCTATGTAAGGCCTGAAACAGACTCTTTCCGCAGTCAGGAAATCGCATGCGAGAGCCTATTCAAATACATGGAGGCACGCTCGCATCAATCGCACGCACCTCCCGCAAGCGATTGATGCGAGAAGAATTACAATGTATTTGAATAGGCTCTCGCATGCGATTTCCTGAACGCGAAAAGAGTCTGTTTCAGCCAAGGAAGAATACTTATTCATTTTGCAAAAGCACGATCAATTAGTAAGTTTAATGGTTGGTAAAAGGTATGTTCGTGACAACATTCCCATAGGAGAAAAGGCCTTTGGGGGAAATTTTGCAACTCTTTATCGTTGACATCCTAATAAATTTCATTTGACCTAGGCAAAAATGGAATACTTTCTCTTTTTGAAAATGGTTTCACTGGCAAGGTGACCGAAAGTGTCCGATTTTTTTTTTGGGGGGGGGATTGACCGACCGATTACCGAATCGGTCAGCATATCTTTTCGGTAACCGAAATTTTCGGTAACCGATTGACACCAATAATTAGAACGCACGTACGAATTTGTACCAAAACGAGGTATGTACATTATTCACATAAGTCCATGTAACCAACACCATTGGCGACACGACACATCAGTCCACAGAGTCACCTGTCACGACACAGAAACATCATTTTTACTGAGATTTAGTTTTTTCTCATGAACTTTTTGAGAAATGCCAATCTTACCAACACATGTCATTTTTCGCCACAAATTGGTAAATGGCTCGATACAATTCCATTGGTTTTCGAGATAGTAGGGGAGAGGGGTCGGATCGGACCCCTTCCCAAGCGATCGTGTTTACGGAAAAGCCAGGCTTTGTCAGGTTAAGGCAGGTCCAAACGTAGCCGGCGACTTTTTCCGTTCTTTAAATGTCATCTCTGCACATGTTCTGCGTCATCATGGAGGTTGGCGGCCTATTACAGCGACGCTAAGAATAGCCTTTGTCAGCGGGTTTTCCTGGCCTGCTCCGATGTCATAGCGGCTGGTTAATCCGACTGGTTCAGCGCTCCTGACCGGTTTGTGAGTTTTACAGAAACAGCGGAGATACCGTAGCCTGCAGCGCAAATCGCACGGACCGTGTCACATCTCCGCGATGGCTAGTGGAGCCCAATATACCTACCCTGGATGGATCCTACTACGCCATGCTGCATCACAGATCCGGATTCAGTGACCCGCACAGAGGGTCAAGCAACGAACCTTATTTGACCAACTAACCAAATCTATGTATGTTATGTACCAAATCTGCACCAAATGTGTACCAGATAGCCGTCGTGAAAACGGCTATTAACAACTCTCAGCTAAAGAATTGAATCGAATCGATTCGACAATATCGAAGGATTCCATTGACGATCTCATTTCAGATAGCAATACATAGAGAAAGAAATACTATGAATACATAGGTAGTTTACCTATAGATTAACAAAATATTAACTTAATTGACTTTTTTAGGATCCATTTTCAAATTTACAACATCACTCCATGCAAATATGCGGCCTTGAGCTGCACGCTGCAAGTCCATCCTTTCATTCAATCGTTCTTTCAGTCTTCTTCCATTCAGGACCACCCGCAAGGTGCATGCCGCTGAGTTTCGCCGGTGCACGATCGATTTCGAAACATCAAACAGCCTCGCCTTGCAGTTAGTCGGGCAGGCGTGCAGGACTGACTGACGTGACGTTCGCGCGCTGACCTTGCAGCAAAAACTAGCCAGGAACTGGCAGAAACCGCTGAGCAATACCGCCAGTGGTGCACAGGGTGCCGCCGAGACCGGTCCGGCGCGACCGTGGCGCTTGCGGCGTTAGTGGGATTGTAAGCCGAGGGAGTTAGGACAGCACTCGTCCGGAGATGGCTCCCTGGGGCACTACTGCCACAAGTTCGGCCCCGGCGATCGCAGCCTCGTCGCCACAAGACTCAATGGCAGCTTCGGTGACTAAAGACTCGCTCTTGTTTGAGGACGTTTTGGAGCGATGCTGCGGCACCGGACGGTGGCAAGTGATGCTGATCGCCTACATGTCGGTTATGTGGCTCATCTTCCCGACATTCGCCATGTCGATGATGTTTGTCGGAGCATCACCGCCTTTCAAATGCGCCGACGGTTTCGACGTGAACGCTACGTTCGCATCGCTGCCGGACGATTTGCCAAAGTGTCATCCTCTGGGCGACAACAGCTCTTCGTGCACGCGCTGGGTTTTCGACAAGTCCATGTACGAGTCGACCGTGGTGACCGAGTGGAACTTGGTGTGCGGCCGCAAGCCGATGCTGTCGATGCTGCAGTCTGTGCTGATGCTGGGAGGGATCGCCGGCGCACTGCTCGGAGGACAGCTAACGGACCGCTTCGGACGCCGACCCGTATTCCTGCCTGTGATGCTACTCGTGATGGCCTGCTCCTTCTCCGCGGCGCTTGTGGGCGATTACGTCAGCTTCGTCGTAATTCGAGGCATCACGGGCTTCTGTATGTCCACCATGATTGCGAGCCAGTATGTGCTGGTGACAGAGCTGAGCGGCTGCAAGCACCGGGCGGCACTGACGACCGTTACCTTCCTACCGTTCTCGTTCGGAACCATGCTGGTGGCGGCAGCGTCGTACGGCATCCGCACGCGCTGGCTGCTGCAGCTGGCGTTCGCCGTGCCCAGTCTGCTGTTCCTGCCCAACTTCTGGCTGATGCCCGAGTCGCCGCGCTGGCTGGTGCTTCAGGGCCGCCTTGATGAAGCGCTAGCCATCCTACATCAAGCGGCGCACTGGAATCGTCGTAAGATGCCCCCAGACGAAGAGGTGCTGAAACTCATGGAGGAGGCGCGTAGGGGCCTGCTGGTCCGAGAAGCGGCCCTCAAGGGAACAAACAAGTCCTCCGCGCTTCAGCGAGTCCTGGACATGGTGCTTACTAAGCGCATGCGTATCTACACGTTGGTGACATGCTTTGTCAGCTTTGCCATCGCAGGCTCGTACTTCGGCATCTCGTTCGATATAACGCAGCTGAGTTCAAGCCCACATTTGGCTGTGGCTCTGTCGGGTTTGGTGGAGATCCCGGCCGCCTTTGTGTATCCCCTGATGGACAGATTGGGACGTCGTCTGTCACAGTCGGGGTTTCTGCTAATCACGGCCATCTGCATGTTCTCTACATTCATTAAGGAGGACAGAACACTTTGGACGGTGCTCGGGCTCATTGCTAAGCTCGGTGTTACGAGTGCATTTAACATCATATGCATCTACGTGTCTGAGTACATGCCCACTCAGCAGCGGGGTCTGGCTATGGGCATCATGCAGACGGCGGCGCGGATCGGCGGCGCCGTATCTCCGTTCGTGGTGGACCTGGTGAGCGGCCTGCACGAGCTGGCGCCGTCGGCCGTGTTCGGCGCCGTGGTGCTGCTGGCCAGCCTGGCCACCCTGCTGCTGCCCGAGACGGCCGGACAGCCCATGCCCGAGACGGTGGCAGACGTGGAGGAGGCGTACCGACGGCGGAAGGCCGCCAGCGCGCCCGCCGACCGCAAACTGAGCGGCGTCTGTAACGCGGCCATGCAGCCAGACGGGGCACTATGATGGATCACAGAGTAGTAATTTTTACCGCACCTAGAAAGGTTTCCCCACCGATCAACACTTATGTGTTTTCTTAGCATGACAAATCTGTTTTATCCCGTCGTTGTGCATACCACGCGAATAAAGCTCAATTTTTGCTAACACATCTTTTCCCGCACGTTTGCAGCTTAATGACGTAGTGAAAGCGATGACCTCATCGATTGCCTGAACGATGCAAAAACTATAGTAATCCTTACATCTACGATCCCTTTTGTCTTAACCCTCGCCGGCCGAGGGGGGGGGGGGCGGGTGCCGCCCCCCCCCCCATAGGGTTTTTTCGCAATAGCTCCGAACTCGCTGGCGATAGCGAGCTGAAACTTGGCATACCTGACCTTTGATCCAAGCCGGATCTTTTGACACCAACCGCATTTTTGGGTCAGGTTAGGTCACTGACCTATGACGTCATAAGTGAACCTCTGCACGGTCTTCAGATGTCGCAACTTCGCAACGCCTTCACTGCCAGAGGAGATGTCACAGGGAAATGAAACTTGCAGGATCTAGTATCCATTATGAGTCCCACAACTTGTATATCTCGGATTTTTCCTAAAGGTCATATGAGGTCAGGTCATTTTCGTGACCTCACCATTATAAGTCAATGGGGAAAAATTCAAACTGCTATTCTGGCGCCGGGAACGATCTCCAACTATCTCAAGCACACAGAATCGTGATTTGATGCACTCCTTGCAAGGTTAGATGCGTCACTTTTGCAATGTTGACCTTGCGTGACGTCATTTATGACGTCATCAAGGTCATATTAGTTTTTCGTCAATAACTCTTGATCAAATTGAGCTAGCGAGTCGGGAAAGCCACCAATGGACTCAGGAAGACCTGCCGAATCGAATGATATGCGACATGACCTCTTTCGACCAGCTTCGTGACCTGGGGGTGCTGACCTGACCTTGACCTGAGGTCAACACCCCAAGTTGACCTGACCCGGACAAAAAGTATATCATTCGACGCGCCTGAGCGAGACGAACACGATGCTGCCAAAATCGGCGCTCTGCGACCGTTTTTTGCGAAGTTATTCACCAAAAACTGAACCGTACCTTGGGGCACTTGACCTGACCTCAGAGGTCACCGGTTGACCTAGGACCTTAAAATCGGGTAGGGTAAGGTGCCTAATTAGCGACTTCCTTAATTTGAACCGTCCTTGCTCACGCTCTGTGGGTCCCACTGTATTACTGGCCTGATTTACGGAGAGATCGTTCATTTTTCTATTAAAATAAAGCCATTTTCTGCCCCAATATTCACTAACTTATTTGTAGTGAGCATTTTGGCAAACCATTGCAAAAAACGCTAATAGGGAACTCTTCCCGATTAGCGACCGGGGAGGGTCGCTAATAAGTCTATGGGTTTCCCCATATTAGAAATGGCAAAAAATGCGACGCCTGAAAAGATGAAATATGATCTCAAAAAGGTAACCTATAAGCAAAGCACTCAATCACTCGAACAGGAACGTTTATCCTACACATTTACGTAAGTAAAAACTGATCACGTGATGCACCGAAGGCGAAAAGAAGGCGGAAACCCAAATTTTGCGGGCTATCTCGTATGATATTCGAGGTCCGCGCTGAATTCGGCACCCCTGCAGTCGGTGACGACATTTGGCATCCCCTGCCACACATTGCAAGCTTCAGCAACACCTCATTTTCATTTCTCTCTTTTCCCCTTTCTTTCCCTTCTTGAGCTATTTGCGACCATGTCAGGCGCAAATAGGAAATATGAGTTGCGACACATTTTTAACCGCCATGCTGTGCACAGTTGAGCGATTCACATATGGGAAAACGGCAATCAAGTGAAAAAAGAATGTCGATTCAGAATAAAAAAGGCGCATCATCCTAATGTGCATCGCTTTTCATCAGAGAGGGCCCAAACACACTCGTTTTGGATAAGAAACTCGTCATTTTTATTTAAACTCACCTGAAACGTCCCACCAGAAACATCGATGACCGGAAAATAATTTAATTTGTTAACCAAAGTATGGCTGACCTTTTGACGATGTTTTTACCCCGTTTTCTCCTGCCAGTTTTTCTGTAGGGAGGTAGGTCGCAAATCGGAAAGGGTCGCTAATTAGGCACCTTACCCTACCAATCTCTGCGTCTCGTAACGGCGCACACGCTCGTTTTTTCCGCGACGCGCTAGCTCCACCAGGGGCGAAACGGCGAGGGGGGGGGGTCGTACCCGCCCCCCCCCCCCTCGGCCGGCGCGTATGTAGAAAACCAATAGGTCCGGCGAGGGTTAATGGCAAAGGTTCGGAACGATGATATCTCTAGAAAACAATTTCATTTGAAGATCTATCAAAAGGATGTCATTCTTAAATAGATTAGCCATGCATGTGTCTTGAAAATGGTTAGGTAACACAAGCCGCGCCGGTCAGATTTGGAATCAATCATGAATCAGCAATCATTTTGGTTTACGAAATGCCGTTTTGGCCTCCCCTGTCCATATTTTTGCCTTATTCGGGCAAAAATTGGTCCCCCTAGTCCTGCCTTTTACTGTCAGCAGAGTTTGCTGTTTTTATTACTTCTTTGACATAAACAAAAAAAAAGCGCGTTTTGGTGATCAATCTCAGTCCATTTATCTCTAGCTGGGCTCCGAAGCCACTAGCCAGTATCGTAGTTATCTACAGTTCTACCCTTGATCTGACCTTGACCTAACCTGTGCCCGCCCCTACTGTATAGGCAAAGAAAATTGTACTTAACGACCAACCGTTAAATTTTACGCTGTACAACCAACCGTTTGGAAGTTACGACGGTGTGGGAGGGGGGGGGGTGAATCTACCCCCCTCCCCAGCGAGGCGCGTTCGGCTGAATAGCCCAGCGGGACGAGAGATATTCAGTATGGCTAATATGTAAGAATGACGCAAAACAAGCAATCGGACCCTAAGAGCCTTGATATTGGGATAACGTTTTTTTTTTATTAAATAAGTATTTGTATGGACGAACTGAACAGTGTTTGCCGCGAAGCGCCGTCTCCTAGCTACCATCCTATTGCGCAATGTTGGATAACGGAAGGAACCCAAAGTTTGGCGGTGCCCATTAAAGTCGGACGTGTGAAGTCCGCCCCAACTGAAATATGTGTACGTATACTGCATTGCGAAACTGGTTGTGAATGTCCCCTATACTCGTAGTTAGGTCGGGACTTATAATGTGAAACAAAAGTAGCTCTACCGGCCTATAACAGAAAAGCGTCAATTCTGAAACCATATAATTTGTGCGTGTGTGTCGTCATTTCGCCCCTCTGCTTCCCGGAAATGCGTGCGAACTCGCGCCGTGTGCTTCCCAAGACTCGATATCCTCGGGGGTCGATGTGCGTCGTGCTTCAGAGAGATGACCTTCAGGGTCACACAGAAAGCTGCAGCCCGGGACAGGGCAATGGCCTGACATCTCTGTGTAACGGGGGAGAGTGGTCGCGGGATACGGATGGGGCACACGGGACACACGGTGGGACAGGGAGTGGAAACCAGTGGGACAGGGAGCTTAGGACACAGTGAGACAGTGGAACCAATGGGATAATGACGGAAAAGGGAAGGTACACATGGTTACAGGACAATTTGCCGAACTGCGTTTTGCCGAATGCTTATTCGCCGAATGTCAATATGTCGAATGCATTTTGCCGACGTGTCTTTTTGCCGACGTGTCAAAAAGACGAAGTGCTAAAAGTCGAAATGCAATTTGCCGACATGCCTTTTTGCCGACGTGCAATAAGTCGAAAATGTCAATTTGCCGAAATGCTAATAGCTAGCCTGCGGCTGGCTGGAGACTTTAACCCTCGCCCATCATGTAGGGGGTTGGGGGTTGGTGCACCCCCCCCCCCCCCCCCTGAGGTTTTCTATGCACGCCGAACTGTTTCAGATAGCCTGCTCAAATTTTCAGTACCCTCTGGGGCATCCTTTGCGCAACTTTTGGTATTTTTTTTGTCAAGGTCATGTCAGGTCATGGAGTTATGACGTCATAAAGGGAACAACCTCCGGCCAGATTTACACTAACTTGGAGATTGCTTCACATTGGTATAAATGCCGACTGACCTGACACACTGATGGGTTGTTTTAGAATCACAACTGGCTGATTTGACATTGGCACAATGTCCGTTGACATTTTGAAGGTTACTTAAGATCAAGGTAAGGTCAGTGACCTCGGTTGACCTGTGATGACTTCTTGCACTTGTATGCCTTTTCGGGGTATTTTGATGCCCTGAATTCGAATTTACTACTATCCATTTCAGGCATCGTCGGTTGTTTCTTGTAGTTCATTTTGGGTCAGGGTCAGGTCAGTGACATCACACGCCTGACGTGACCCAATGCTACAATGACCTTGCGGACTTCCGATTCTCCCAACGCATCATTTTTAGAGTTATGACATCGAAATACACACCAAACGATAGGGAATTGATCAAGGATCACGATAGTGAAGGTTTCAAGTCGATATCTCTTACCGTTTTGCCACAATCGGCGCGGAAATCTGAAAAAGTTAGATTTTTTCCGAAAATTTGACCTTTGACCGGTCATAAGTAGGTCAAATGTTGACCTAGGACCAAAAAATATACCACCAATCGCGAGATCTCGTTGAGAGAAACCCGTTGGTCTTTTCCGCTAAGCTCTACGACGCTCCGTTTTCAAACGCCAGGGGGGTCGCACCAACCCCCCCCCCCCTGCATGGGCGAAGGTGGCAAAACACCGTTTACGGGCGAGGGTTAATGGGTCAATGGAAGATACCACAGATTTGGACTGTAATATCTATCATAATATTTGGTTACATTTGTGGGCAAATATTTGGTTACTTTTCAAGTATAGGATTTCGGAGTAGAGTCAGAGTCAGAGTCGCTCGAAGACGAGAAATAACCCAGGAATCGGAGTTGGAGTCGGAATGTCAGGGTCGAAAAGCTTTCTCGACTCCGGCTCTGTACCTACTACTTTTGAAAATTTCAGTTACATACCTATCACTTGTTTATTCGACTGAGAATTAGCATGCACTTCTCTGAAAGTTACCAATAGAAACCATCCATAGTAATCAATAGCAATAAAAGCATCCGTATTGGCCTTTTTACAGCATTTAACGTATAAGGGGGAAAGGGGCGTTTGGACCATGCAGCCGTTTGGCTCCTGGATCGAGCTTGAGCTTCGAGTAAAAAAAAAAAAAACGTTATCGTCCGTGAAAAGAGGAAACCGAAACCGTTTGACTGCCCCTTTTCCTAGATGTGCGAGGTGTATTTATAGGTTGATAAGAACTGGGCTGCAGCCTGCAATACAAACTTTTCCTAAATAGGTACTTTATTTATAGACCAATAATAACTATGGACTCGGCTGGGCCGGTGCGCGTTAGCCGTGCGTGTTGGGTACGTGAGGTGCGTGGGAGCGGCGGCGGGGCGACGTCCTCTGTGACCGGCGCACCGTGGGGACTTATGCCATCCTAGCACGCATTAAGTGGCAAGTTAAAGTATTTCGATTTCCACTTTTTTGCTATTCATTCCACGTAGAATTGTCCAGCGCATCCGAATCACACCTTAAATCGTCTGTAAAATGATTGTTTATGCCTAAAAAAAACTCTCAAAGTGTAGCTTCGTCCTGACCAGCGTCGTGCTACCTGCATACAGCGAAAAAGCACACTACAATAAAACGCCCTCTCACTCGTTTCCCTGAACAGCAAGTTATAGTTGCGACATGTTTTCATTATCTTTGACTTATAAGGAAGATGATGGTATGCACGAAAATTTCCAAAATTCATCCAAATGTATAATTTTTGACCGAAATGCTAAAAATGTTAAAATGCTTCTTGATTCATAGAGTTGACAAGCAAACTATTGCCTTACAAAGTTTGATACGCGGTGTTACGCGTGGAAATGTATATCAAAATGTTCTCCAATAATTTCTGCATCGGGGGCAGCTCTCATTTTTTGCCGAAATTTGCCTAAACCAGTCACTATGAGACGTCAAAGCAGACGGTGCCGCGTGGTTTCTTACGCCGCGCCGGGCCGCGCCGCGGCGGGTTACCCGACCGCAGCACACCGCCTGGGGGTTTCCGGTCAGTATAGGAGTTGGGAGGAGGGAGGAAGGGGGTGATACCATGTTGACATTATTTTTCTATCGCTAAATGTTATTTTTGAACAAAACAACAACACCCTTGCAACGCTGCGTCCATTTTATTGGCTATCGCCGCCAATGTTCACCTTATTGAACTTCAGTACAGAGCTTTGATATAGGTAAATCGAAAACTGCTGTAACTTTGTAAAGTGAGGTTGGAGGTTTTTGGGGTGCTAATCACGAATTTCAAGCTAGTTTTGATCAAGGATGATGTTTTCATGCTAGGCCGGGTCAGGTCAGGCCCGACCAGTAGGTGTCTTGCCGGCTATCCATAGAAGGTAGGCGTCGATTACCTTTGACGGCTTCGTAGCATGTTCCGTTAGGCACCAAAACTACTTAAATCTTCAAATGGGTGTTAAGTTCGAAATAAGCTCCAAGCACTTATCTAGAAAAATCGTATAACTTGAAAAGGTCAACTAAGGTCATCTAAGGTAAATGACCTTGATTTGACCTTAACGTGATCTTAAAATGCAAAGAACAAACAGCATTTCATACCTTGGAGAGTTAACAACCACAACAAGACTGAAAACGCGCCGATAATGTGCGCTGATAAGCGCCAAATCGATAACAGCCTGACATGGTCTGGTGAAACAGGTCACAGGTCAAATTTTTATTAAGGTCAAGGTCATGATATTTTAAGTGTGTGAGTAACATTGATCGATTCGAAGGTATAGAAAGTTTCGTCGTGATCCTCCACGTTTTGCTTGAGTTAGTATGCGAAAAGTCGAGGACAGAAGTCTGTGCGACCCCCTCCCCCTTTAAGTGCAAGGACTAACAAAGTGCAAAGGTTAAGCCTGAAATGCCTTTTTGGTGATTGGGCTAGACATGAACAAATATCTACTTCTAAAACGATTGTAGTTTCGTTCTACTTTTTTAACGCTTCCACGCCCACGATGCATTGCTAGCCGAAAACGCTTCAGTGCTAAGTCCGTGGGGAGGGGGCGGGGGAGGGATGGGGTCAAGCAGGAGAGTCAACCATGTTGTCAGGGATCATACACCCTAAGCCTAACCATTTAAAGGTGAAATAAAATTAGTTAAGGTAGCGGAGGATGCGATATAAATAAATTCGTGCTAGGATCGATAAAAACCCCACAGTGCGGCGGGGCGCTGACACACGGTGCGTCCCTGTCCGATGACCTGCCGGTCAGGCCGGGCCGGGTCCCTGTCGAGCGGAGGGCGGTCCCCGCCGCGGGCCGTCGCCGAGACAGAGGGTGGCCACCGTAACGGAGGCGTATATAAATACAGTAGGCGACGCAGGAGGGGACACAACAGACCAGGACACGCGAACAACATGGCTCGAGGTGCTCGGGTAAGTCCATCGACCTATAGCAGCTGCCAGCTGATTTATGCTCCCTTTTTTCAATTTTCACCATCCAAATGTGAACAGCCGTTCCTTTTTCGTGTGCTTGTGCCTTGTTTCAATATATGTAAAAGTTCGTCTCAATAGGTAACGATGTTTCGAAATTGCTTTCATGGTAGACTAGACTAGAATTTATACCGGGTAACCGGACCTACCTGACCTACCGCTTTGAGTGATGTCCCTGGTGATTTGGGTTGTTTATATCGCCATGCTCTGCTCTGATGCTTTATTTGTGTGCACCGTTAACACAGTCTAGTGTGTTTAACACACAGTAACACCATACGTTGGTGTTCGTTTCAGGCTCTGCTTGCTGTGACGCTGCTCGCGGTGACGGTCGCCGCAGACAAGGGCGCCGCCGTGCACCATCATCCGTACGGCTACCGTCCGATCAGCTACGACTACAAACCCTTCAGCTACAGCTACGGCGTGCACGAGCCGTACCGACAGAACACGAACGTCCACCACTACCAGCACGGTCTCGGCTACGGCTACCCCTACGGCTACGGCCACCGTTACGGCCACCCGTACAACTACGGCCTCGGGTACGGATACGGTTACGGTCTACCAGCGTACAGCCATGTGAAGTACTCTGGTTACCCGACGGGCTACGCTCTACAAGTGGCTCACTCGAAAGTGCATCCCAACAAGTATGCCAACAGTCACGCATATGCTCACAAGCCTGCCGAGTTTGGCTATAGCTCGACGGTAGTGCACCCTGCCGGCGCGGTGGTGGCGGTGCTGCGCCCTGTAGGCGGATACGGAAAGCTAAAAGTGCTGCACGGCAAAGCTGCTGAAGAGAAGCCTGGGAAGACTGAGTCGGCTGCTGCGGCAGATGATGAGTCGGCGTCAGGAGAGGGGATGATTGATGAGGACGTGATCGTGTAGTAGACAGCGACCGAGGGACGTGACTGAGACAGCAAGGATGTCACTGCATCGCAAAGCATGCTGGCATAATACTAAACGTGGATGGACACTGTCAGTGAAGTGTGTATCTAGCTCCATTTCACATATATTTTGCCTAGATATGTTCAATAAATTCGTATGGGCATTGTTTTTAAAACAATGTGTTTGCCTGCCATTTCAGCGCGCTCAATCAAGGCCGTATCGCTCAATGGCAGGGACCAGCACATGCAATCCAAGCATAAACAAATAACCGTGCATAGTTGTAGTAGGGATGGATTTTGCATTGTAAGCAACGCAGCAATGCAAACATGGTGTGGCAACGCAACGGCCCCAAAACTTGAACAAAGCAACCCAGTCTGCTCCCAACCCCCAAGATGTCCCGTCCCCTCCCCCTTCTCACAGCACAGTTCTCACGTTCGTTCTCACTTCTCACAGTCTCGCAGGGTAACTTGTCACATCACACTAAAAAGTCCGCTCCTTCGATTAGCTTAAATTAATTTTTTTGACTTCAACTTAATATCTTTATTTGCTTTAAGTTTGACATTTCTTCTCCTACACAAAAAGATTCTTCCTTACTATTCATAAGAAGGAAATGAGCAAAAGAATATATTTTTATGACGTCATTTTATATTTTAAACCATTACAACTGTACTTCTTCATTGTACCTTGGTAAAGTTTACTAAACGCGTTTACACGTCGTCGGCGGCGGCGCAGCTTGGACATCATTATAGGGCGAATTGAAGTGTTTATTTCCTTTTTCTGACATCTTTTCGTGCAACTATTATATCTTCATCGTAAAGGTGAGGTGGGCATGTTTGAAACGCTGTGTCTGGTATATGACCATCAATTGGACACCCTTTCGAATTGAGCGCAGATTTGAGATTTGGTCTGCTGGATTTTGATTTTGATTTGAGAAATGAAAATTTGTTAATTCCAGGGCTGATGGCTCATTTCATGGCATGCTGCTAGATGCTACTAACTTGTTTGTGAGATGATGTTATAGGTTGTGCTGTGGCTTGTGACGATTCTTTTGATGTAATGAGACATTGCTTAAAGGAAAAGGGCCACCTTTAACATGGGGATTGAAACTGAGATAGCCATCTTGTAGCCCGTGTCCGAAAACCTATTTGTCTACCTCCTTACGGGCGATTTCTGCCTCCATTCGTAGTTATCGGCAATTTTAAAAGAAAATACGCCAGGAATGCGTCCTTATCCCAGGAATGCGTTCTTATCCGACAATACAGCCACCCGCGGCGAGGCTTTGGTTTTTTACCAATCAGCTCCAACCAGCTCAGCTTTAACCAATCAGCTTATCTGACACAATCCGACGAGTCTGTCTTCTGAACGCTGATTGGCTTGAGTGTGACGTCATCGCTATGCCATCATACAGTAGGTGCCGTAGAGAGTATCAACATAGCACCAATATGTTGAATAGTTTTAAATACTTTTTCGCGAATTGTGCACTTCTGGCACCAGTTTTAAAAAGAAAATGAAAAATAATAAAGTCAAAATGAAAAACAACGATATCTTCATATTTCACGAAGGTGGCCCTTTTCCTTTAATCTTGTTGCTTATATTATGGCTGCTTGCTAGATCTTAGATCTCTCATTTAGGCACCAATATTTTTATGAAAGCATCAAATTCAAGTTAACTGCTGTACTGAAATGTCAGCTTATATTAGACTGCATCTGAGTTTGTTGCATCCATGGAAACTCAGTTGGGACGCCGGTACAGGGGCCAGGGCACTGGAGGGAATATTAGTATTAGTCATGTGACATTTGGAACTTCTCCCCCTCAATGGGCCAGGGCCCTCTACATGCTAAACGTCACGTGGGAATTTGACGAACCTTGATCAAATCGCCCCAGGCGCCCTGTTTTCACCGTCATCCTTCAATTGGGCAAACTAGGCTTCTGGAATAAAAAAATGGAGGCATCAAATATTGATCCTTCATGACCATTTTGAGCATAAATGTAGACCATTTCTAAATCACCAATCACCTAAAAATAAGCTAGTATTTTAAGAAGGATCATGCCTAATGTTGAACAGAAATGTTCGAACTCTACTACTGAGCACAATAATATTGCTTTAATCATAGTAATCTGACTTCTGAAGGTAAGGAAATGCCATCAATAAATTGATTCACTTTGACAGATAATCAAAATATTGATTCCATGCTCAGCTGGCTAATCATTATTTTGATTCACAGGTAATGTTAACAGATAGGCAAAAATGGCTTGCAAGAATACAGCATTTATCTTGCTATCGTTCACATTTAATGGTATCCTCAGCACC